>NC_056744.1:1268753083-1268933083 GCF_019279795.1 Protopterus annectens
TTCAATACTGGTGCACATTGCTTTCATTTTAATAGGAGCAGCTTAGAGAAATCATTGTCAAAATGTACCCACCTCCATAGATACTATCTTTTCCCCCCATGCAGTCATTAATACTTTCTTCCTTTGTTGATAGTCAAGCAAGTCTTGCAAAGTAGTTTCCAGCTTGGTTGTTCTATCAGACAGACTAGTCACAAAATCCTTGATTTCTTCAGCTTGACTTTGGGGGTGCACTTGGAATGTCTCTATGGAGATGGGTTATCTGGTTTATGGCTTGCATTAGTTCTGTCCGTTCTGAGGGGAGTCAGATTCTTGCTGCTGCATCAGTGAAGTTTTTGCCTCATTCCTCTGTGCATCCATAGGTTGAGCAAGTGCTGTCATGTTAGCTGTGGTAGATTCGGCAGATGTCAAAGTTTGTATAGATTAATTTTAGTCTAAGGGGATACTTTTTTGGTTAGCATATATTTGCTCCCTTGTTGATCAGTGACTTAATACTCCATTTTATTAGATGAGATAGCAAGGCACTGGTGAGATTATTATAATTTTAATGCCCAGGAGCTTGTACAGGCATGGCTCACATCACTCACCTCAGAACTAGAAGTCCGAATATAGATTTTCAAAGGTGTTTTGTAATCATACGGTGTTGGTTTTCTAGTAGTCTCTTATATCATAAGGCCTTTTAATCAGCTATTTTATTTTATTTATTTTACATTTGTTGACCGGGATTGTCCGGCTGAGCTATTGCCCTTTTTCAGCGGAGGCCCGGGGAGATAGATTTCAATAAAGATAGCAAAAGAAAATTTTGACAGTTATTTATGCATTTGTTTATTTTTTTATTTTGCATTGTCAATTAAATGAGTAATTATCTTTCAGGCTGGATCTTTTCACACTGGTTAGAAACAAAAGCACCAACATACAAAAATGGGTAGCCTGTCATTGCAGTCAATACATGACAGATGTTTAACATTCACTGGAGTTTGAATCCCACCACTACAAATTAAAATGCCACTAAGATTTGTGAATGGTTATATTTAGCTCCTCTGTAACAAAAAAACATTGGAATCTTGGAATATGAAACTTCAGCTGTTCTCAGTCTCTTATCTTCTACTTAGAGGTGATCTCTTCTTGACTTACAAAGCTATGTCCAATCCAGCCCTACTTAAAATGCCATATAGTGCAGTGCTTAGTGGATGCCTAAATGTGGATACCAGGCACCATAGTTAAATTCATGAAGGCCCTTATGTCACTGTCCACAGTTATGAGAGATGTATAAAGTGTCCAAGACACTTTATCTGTGACACTAAGGGTATTTTTCACTTGGTTTATGTTCATCATGTACTAGTTTTTATGTACATAAAACTGAAAGTAAATTAAATGCCAGAGTGTATGAACATTGGTATAATATTAAGTCATTCACTCCAATGGAGCTCAGGAAGTTTGCACTGTAACTTCCAATGGGTGGAGCCTGAGCCTTTTGACATAATCAAATTATGTCCTCACGTTTCAAACAAATGTTCATATTTCTAGAACTGTAGGGATTATAGGTTCATAGGTGTGTACTAGGGTAATGGACCTGGAACTTTTACAAGCCTAGCCCAAAAAAAATTGCCCTGGCGTTGTGCCACCCAATGTTAGTTCACAGTGCATTTATCTAGTAGGGCCACTAGGGTGATCCCTGGGGTGAACTTTCTGTTACCCATGCACTCGTCGAGATTTCTCTTGAAGAAGGTCAGCAAGGTGCTATGCTTGACATGAATGGGAAGCTTATTCCAGAGTATGGGCAGTCTCTGGGTGATGAACCTGTCCTTCCAGCATGTTCTATTGATTGTGGTAATGAGGCTGTGATCTCGGGAGTGTGTGGCATGGGGGATTGGGATTTCTTTAGATGTAACATTTCAAGTAGGGCTTGATTGGACATAGCTTTGTAAGTCAAGCAGATATCATCTCTGAGTAGAAGATAAGAGACTGAGAACAGCTGAAGTTTCTTGAGTCTATGTAGGACATGTTTTTAAGACCTAGAAGCCTTTTTGTGAGGTACTTTTGTGGCCTCTCCAGCTGTTGAAGGTGTCTGGTCAGGTACATGCCAAATGGGGTATTATATTCAATGACTGGTCTAATGAGGGATGAATAGAGAGGGATGATGTCCTCTTTCTTCCTGGATGCAAAACCTTTGGTTATGAGATGCGCCACATAGAAGGACTTTCTGACCATACTGGCAATGTGGTGGTTGAAGGTGAGGTTGCTGTCACAATGGGTGCCCAGATCTCTTCTGGCCCCTTCAGTGTTCAGTGGGCTCCCATCAACATGGCAATTAGTGGGAACTGAGTTTTTTCTAAAGGGAATGATAACATATTTTTTGGCATTAAGCTTAAGGCCATGGTTCCGACCCCAGTGATTGGTCTCAGTGATGCCCTTTTGTAGGATGTCTGCATCACTTGGGGAGTTAATAATGACTCCCAGCTTGCAGTCATCAGTGAACTTGGTCAGCCAGAGTTCCTCTGTGTTGGTCTGGACTTCTGAGAAGTAGATGCCAAACAGGAGAAGGCCCAGGACTGAGCCCTGTGGAACTCCACTCGTGACTAGTCAACAGTTTGACTTGGAATAAACAACTTTCACTCTGTGGGCCCTGCCTGTTAGCCAATTTGCAACCCACCTAGTGATATAGGGATCGATGCCTGGTTTGGTGAGTTTATTAATGATACCTGAGTGGGGAATGATGTCAAAGGCCTTGGCCAGGTCAAGGTAGGCTGTGTGCACTGCCTTACTCTCATCCACAACCTTGGTGACTGACTCAAAGAAGTCAATCAGGTTTAGCAGGCAGGATCTCCCTATGACAAAGACAAACTGCATGAGGTCAAGAGTCTGGAGATTCCCTATATCTTTGTTAAGCTGGTTCATGATGATGCATTCCATAGCTTTACATACCAGACTTGTCAGGCTAACAGGACAATAGTTCCCAGGTTCTGTAGTTCCCCTTTGTGGGGAGGGAAGACTGCAGCAGTACGCCACTCATTTGGGACAAAGCCTGAGCTAAGGCTGTGGTTGAACAGGGCAGAAAAGGTGTGGTGCCAATTCATTTTGTAGTTCATGTAGGACACAGCCAGGGATATTATCAGGTCCCATTGATGCTGTATTCTTGGCTTTGGACAATGCAGCTTTTACCTGTGTTGCAGAAATGTTGTGTACCCGGCTTTTCTCTGGTATTGTGATAGGGCCTGTGGAGGGGGGGGCGGGGTAAAGTTGACACTGAATCTGCAGCCAATATGTTTGCTATATCTGTTGGCTCAGTATAGGAGGTACCATTGTGCAATAACTCAGAGCAAATCTGGATATTGCCTTGGAGGTTCTTGATATAGCTGTAGAAGGCTTTGTGGTTGTTTTTGGTGTCAGCCACAATTCTGCCTTCATAGCTGGCTTTACAGGATTTGATAAGGGATCTCAATTTTTGTTGAGGATGATAATGGAGTTTTTCCAGTCTTGTGGCTTCACTTTTTTCTGAAACAGTTTCTTCCTTCTGTTGTAGAGTTTATTGATGGCTGGGGACCACCAGATTGGCTTCCTTTTTTTGGAGAAGAGTGTCTTGGTTCTATTTGGTATGGCAAGTTCCATGCGTTTGTGTGCGTGCTCGTACAGTGCTTTGGTGTATGATTTGGCTGTCATACAGCTATTTTCCATTGGCATGGGTGAAAAGAAGTTAGCCACATCTGATTTTAGAAGCTCAAAGTCACCTTTGGAGATGTTTTTCAGGGTGGTCACCTTATGAAAGAAGTGTAAATGGCAAACTCTTCAGTACAAACAATTTTTATAGTGGTAGTATTCTTTAGGTTCCAGGTCTTAAACCGAATTTTTTAAGCCACAGTAAACACAATAACTATTACATTTGTAATATTTTGTAAACAACATACAATATCTCATTAACCACTCAAGTTACACACACACTGTCAACAGCATTTTATTTATCTAGCTGAAAGATTTCATATGAGGCTCAGGAGGTCAGGTCTGTGATACTTGGTTGTTGCGATATTTAGAAAAATTTGAGAATATATCTATATAAATTAATATCATAAAAATAATAATTAATATCTATTTACCTGCACTAGACAGAAATCAAATATTATTACAGTTGAGTTTGCCACTGGGTAAACTTTAAGATGAAATGTTTCAGAACCTTGCACATAGCATGGTTTGGGAATTATTGATACAAATATGAACAAGCAATTATTTGATGCTTAGAGGCGTCAGTAGGAGTTAACTGCAGATGCACCAAAAGACGCCACTCATATGTAATGTTAAGAAAAGAATAGCATGAATGCCCTTTGCAAATATTCAACTAGGTGTTTTTTTTTTGGGAAAAGTTGACAGGAATACAAGACAGGATCTTTGGGAGGACAGATTCGAAATGATGGAGCTAGTGTGGCAGCTTCATTTAAATGCCACATCCAGTCCTGTTCTTAGACCACATTCCTTACTAAGTGCACTGAAGTCTGAAGTTATGATCTACCGAGTATAAATGAATGCTTTATTACTACCACTGATATTTTTCTTATTTTATGCTTCTTATTGTTAATTTTAAAACACAGACAAACATACATATATATCACAGATAATGTTACAGTATCTTTTGCAATGTTATGTCTCTCTCTCTTTGCTGCATATAAGTCTGCATCTATTTCTAATGCATAATCATCACTTTTATATACCATGCAAGCTACATACATTACTCTGTTCTGAATGATGTTTATATAAGCTATTTTAAAGCTATTTCTGTCATGTATGTACATTTACCTATATTTTGTATTCCTTCTGATATTATGTAATTGTATTTTATATATATGTCAGAACCGCCTCCAGTTAATAAGGGTTTTATTCCTTGAGCTTTCCTGGTAAAAAAAGATAATTAGATAGATAAATAAATAAATAAATTGTATATTATTTTTATATGACTTTAATTCGTAAGTGTTCTATTTTTTTCCAAGTATATTTGAAAGTGTAATGATTTTAGCAAAATATTGCTAATAGCTTGCATTTTTGTTTTCAGGGCATGTCTCCTTTAACAGTTTTGAATGATCATATGATATACCAAAGGTTATTTACTCATATGACTTGTAGTACAATTAGATTCTGATGTTGTTTAAAATAAAACTTGAATATTCTTGCAAAGCATGACCTCGGCTCCTTGTTTTTTATCAACACCAGTGTCCCAAAAAGGGCTGACTACAAGTGGATGGTCTCTCACATCAAACCACTGGTATCACAAAGGATAAAATGAAACAGAAATGCACACAAATCTGATTCAGCAACTAATTCTCTGAATGCAACATGTCCCCAGAAGCATAAAAGGAATATGCACTGCTGTCCGTGCATGGGCTTCCAGCACTCACATTCAAATAAGGACTGCACACTGATCACCTACAACATGCAATGCTCATTTTTTTCACTGTTCTATTAGTGAACCACACTGTGTCTTATTGCTCACTAATCAAGGTAACTACTATGTTACAAGCAAATTATTACTTTCACAAACATAGCCACACAGAGACACACACACACACCACACACACCACACACATATACACACACACACACACACACACACACACACACACACACACACACACACACACACACACACACAAGAAATTCCCAGGAAAAGCTGGCAGAGTTCTCCAGTTCCTAGATTCTTCCTTCATAGTATAATACTGCTATCACTGAGGATATAGAGAGCTACCAAACACATCAGCTTCCTGACCATACTTAATCCTGCCCAGTATAAATATATAAAAAAAGAATATATCATTGGTAGTGTAATCAACCGATCTAGTTAATGGAGGGTAGATGCTATAACTTTGCCAATCTGCAATATTAAACATTAATACCCTTATCAGATAATAAATAATAACACATAAATGATATGTCAGTCACATGATCTTAAGTGAATATATAAAATTTACTAAAACAATAAAATAAACACTGCTCATACAGATTAAAGTTTCTTTCCACAAGCGATCATATTTTTGAACAACAAAGATTAACAATGTCAACACTTCCTTACTTCATGAGAAAACCATAAGTGTAATATGATTGTCTTCACTGTTGTAGAATTAAATTATTCTATTTATCTAAGTTGTGCAATCTGAACTAAATTATGACTTGCACAAGTACAGGAACTATGAATTCTGCTATGCTGCTATCCTATCTTAAAAATGGTGGGGGGTAAGTTATCTATGCACATATTTATATCTGTACTGTCTAGAATTTTTATCATTATGTATTTCCTTCACCCTCTTGTCAAAACTGTTTTTCAATGCATATGAGCTGAAGCAATGAAATTTCATCCAGTATTACATTGCATTTATTGATCTGAATCACAAAAAATTAACTTTTAACTTTGACAAATATATATATATATATATATATATATATATATATATATATATATATATAGGTCAAACAATGCAAAGACAATTTAATTGAAAAATAGCAGTCAGTTATACAGACAGAATTTGTAAAGTTTAATATGTTCCTTCCCACACACAGACAACCAGTAGAAACTATACATCCAACATCTGTTTGCATATTAATGACTGCTCCCTATTGCAGGTCCTACCAACTGTGACACAACAGAGACAAAAAGTTACATTTTGCACTTTAAATATATTTCATACATTTCTTAGAACCAAAAAATCCAAACTGACGAAAACCAAAAGAAAAAAGACGTACAAGCAAGCAATGGAAAACCCAACAGTTTAATAATCATAAGCTCTTTCACTGAACCAAGTGAATCAGCTTCTTCAGACAATTTAAAAACTCTTAACTTCCCAGTTTAAAAATACTTGCACAGGAATGCTAAACCAATGGGCTGACAGCCCAAATACATGATGTCATTCAACATAATGCATTTAAAGCAGCATTAACCATATAAAAGTAGTTGTACAATTCTTTTCCTTTTATTTTTTAAAGAGAAAGCATTAAAAGTTACACATATTTTCATTCCACAGGAAGCACACACCGCTTTACAAATGTGTTTTCAATGTGAAATAAGGTGTGAAAGATGAATCACGGTTTCAAATCTGTTTTCTCTAGTCTGATATAACCCATACACCACATAAACATTTTCAATATCTCTGTTCTAGCTGTCCTTTACTACCGTAATATTAGTACCAACAGTCACCTTTGCTAGATGATTTAAATGTTAAAACCTGTTTTAAACACAGTATAGCCCAGCATTTTATTTAGTTAAGCTTATAGATTGCTGAAACATCTGCAGCAAATTTTACAAAGATGAAATTAGGTTCTCTGAGAAAGAAATAATGTACTTTATACTGGCATGTAAGCAATGCTGTAAAGAGTTATTAGACTAATGCACCATGAATGTTCATACAGGAATCTCAGTTTAAGTCACTGGTACTATGACGCCTCAAGACTTGAACTATTCTTAACTGCTGGAGTCTTCGTATTGTTTCAGTATGGAGTTTGTAATACTTCAAGGTAACAATGAATGTCATATGTGCTTCTGGTTAATGTGCCTTTTTTTGCTGCCTATTTTTCCTTACCAAAAGACCCCTACATGATATTAGAAAATCAGCAAAATAGACAGTTTTAATGGTCAAAGTTCTAATATTATTTTAATCCATTAGTATCAATCATGTTCAGGTTATACAAATCCTGCTTACTGATCTATCTGATATTACTTTTCAGGTGTCTGTGATTTTTTTCCCTAAGTATTATTGTATACTTTCTTCTGTTTTATAAATCTGCAGACTGCAATACATGCCTTTCTGAAGTCAGAGAACAGCTTGGCTGTTAGGCTGAAAGCATGATATTCCAGTTAACTTGGTTAACCTTACCATTGCTTGTGCTTGCAAACCAATCAATAAAATATATTATAATACATTCACGTTACTTTTACATTCACCTGCAGTGAAGGTAAGAAAATGATTCATTTTTCACGTAAACAGTCATCTTTCTGGCAAAATCAGAATTGCAGAGCCCTTCTTAAGTAGTAATTCTGTACAGCTCCTTTTTCGTTCTTTTGACAGATGGCTGTCTACTATTAGATTTTAAGGGAGATGGAGGAATTGTTGCATTTCTATTGCTATAATCAGTAATAGTATTTTATCTGTTTGTGTCAAATCTGTTTGTCACAGCTATTTAAAGATTTAAAGCATCTGTCACAAGACAGAGAAAGATTAAGGGGAAATACTTCTGAAAATTTATCAGTTTCATCTTATCCCAGAAGCTTTCACAGGTAGAATTCATAAATCCTGTCTGTACTGTGACTGAAAGGATTTTTATTTACAAAGAAAACCAAAGGATTTTCACAAACTAGAATATGCAAATCTCTGAAACAAAGCTCTTCATGTTGTGTAAAGTATTCACTGTGTATGGAAGCTCCTATTTAAAGATGTTTTTTTTTTTCTGCAGCTTTTCTTCATATGAGGGAAATATCATAATACGCATTACTTTCTAAACACTGGAACAATTGTTTGTGAGAATTACACATGCGTAGATAGGAAAGTCACAACAAATACAATGGAGAATAGAAACACTATGTGTGTAATATTAAGAAGCAAAGATAATCCAATAAATCATCCTTTATATACCAAACCTCCTGTTTGATATGAGACAGCTCTGTGTAAACATGCATTTTCCCTTAATCATTTATTTTTTAAAGCTGTTATTTTCCTATGTATTCTACCATCAAAAGTATTTTGTAATGATTATTATTTACTGGACAGACTATCTGTCATCACCATTTACTCCCATTCTCACCCTAATAGACTACTTTTGATATAAAGAACATCTACCTGTAAACTCTCCAACTTCAAATAATGCTAAAAGACCACTTAAATAAAACTTGTCACTGCTTCTGCACCCCCCCAGGCTGTACTAGTCCCTCCCTTCTTCAACCAGCAGCATAATCTGGCTATGTCCAAAGAGAAGACATAGACAAAGAACAAATATATTTTCACCTAGGCTATATTACCTAGTCATCTCAGTTCCAAAGAGTGCACTCAGTGTGTTTGAAGCCATCTCTATGAACTGCAACTTGTAAATACTTTAATTATTGACAATGTTCTTTTTCAGCATGTGATAGTTGTCCAGATATTTGCATTGTGCATGTATGTATGTACAGGTACACAGTGTATGAACTGAAGATGAATCTTATGATTAATATGCCATTCTTCTGTATCAGGCTTTATAATAACTTTAACTGTAACCATATTATGACAATGTAAAGCTTTTCTCTCAGGGCTTCTGCTGAAAATGAAATATTATCTCAGTCAGACTTTCCCGGTAAACAAATATTAAATAAATAAATAAATCATGTGTTCCTTGCCTTTTTTGCATTATGTCCCACAGTGATCAAACAATGCACAGAACTACTGTAAACTTACAAAAATTCATAGATTACTGTAAACTTACAGACAATTCACATACTTATTGTAAATTTAGACAATTCACAGAATTACTATAAATTTACAGACAATTCATAGAATTACTGTAACTTTACAGACAATTCACAGAATTACTGCAAATTTAAACTTATGACACATGACTTGCTGCTGGATGATTGGGTCTATCGGTTACTGCTGAGGTCAGTTAGAGATCTGGCTGATTTGTCTGCACACTCCATATGGTGTGGACAAAGTGTGAATTCACTTAGGTTCATAGGTTCATAGGTAAGTACTAGGCTAATGGCCCTGGAACCATTGCAAGCCTAGCCCAATAGTGCTCATAGTCATCTGGCTTACCAGACATTAGTTCCCTGTGCCCCTACCTAGCAGTGTGATTGAAGTGATCCCTGGGGTGAAATTCCTATTTTCCATCCACTCATCAATATTTCTCTTGAAGAGGGCCAGTGAGGTGCTCTGCTTATCGTGAATGGGGAGTTAATTACAGACTATTGGGAGTCTCTGGGTTAAAATCCTGTCCCTCCAGCAGGTTCTGTTTAATGTGATGATAAGGTTGAGGTCTTTAGAGTGAGTAGCACTGAGGGATTGGGATTTTTTCAGATGAAGCATGTCAAGCAAAACTGGATCAGACATGGCTCTGTATGTCAAGCAGAGATCGCCTCTAAGTAGGCGATATGAGACAATGTATAGTTTACATTTTTTAAGTCTATCTGCATAAGGCACATGTTTGAGTCCTAAGATCCTCTTAGTGAGGAATTTCTGGGGCCTCTCCAGCTGTTGGAGGTGTCTAGTGAGGTACATGCTAAATGGGGCATTGTACTCTATAATGGGTCTGATGAGGGATGAGTAGAGTGTGATAATGACTTCTTTTTTCCTGGATGAGAAACCTTTTGTGAAGAGATATGCCACATAGAAGGACTTCCTAACTACAGTGGTGATTTGGTGGCCGATGGAGAGGTTGCTATCTACCTGTGTCCCTAGAGCCCTTATAATTCCTTCAGAGTTAAGTGGGTTTCCTTCAGTATGGTAGTTTGTGGGCACCATGTTTTTCCCGAAGGGAATGACTATGCATTTTTTGGTGTTTAGCCCAAGGGCATGGTTTTGGCAGCAGTCGTTGGTCTCTGTGAGGCCTTTTTGTAGGATGTCCACATCAGCTTGAGAATCAATAATAGATCCCAGTTTGCAGTCATCCACAAATTTGGTTAACCAGAGTCCCTTGGTGTTAGCTTGAACTTCAGAGAAGTAGATACCAAACAGGACAGGACCCAGAGCAGATCCTTGTGGGACTCCACTTGTAACTGCCTGGTAGTCAGATTTGGAGACAGCTACTTTCACCGTGTGGGTTCTGTCAGTGAGCCAGTTTGCAATCCATCTAGTGATGTAAGGGTCAATGCCAGTTTGCAACCCATCTAGTGATGTAAGGGTTAATGCCTAGATTAGTGAACCTATCAATGATGCCAGAGTATGGGATGGTGTCAAAGGCTTTGGCTAGATTGAGGTAGGCTGTGTGGAGAGCCTTGCCTTCATCCACTGCTCTGGTGACAGCTTTGAAGAAGTCTATCCGATTTAGCAGACATGATCTGCCTTTCACAAACCCAAACTGCATGGGATCCAGGGTTTGAACATCCCCTATATCCTTATTTATAAGATATGTAATAATACATGCCATAGCCTTACAAATTAGGCTCGTCAAGCTGATAAGGCAGTAGTTCCCACAGTCAGTAGTCGCATCTCCTTTGTGGATGACTGTAACAGTGCACCATTCAGTGGGAACAAAGCCTGAACTGAGGCTGTAGCTGAACAAAGCACTCAGGTGTGGTGCCACTTCCTTTTGTAGTTCATGCAGGACACAACCCGGTATATTATCTGGTTCCATGGAAGCTGTGTTCTTAGCTTTGGTCAATGCGTTTTTTACTTGTGCAATTGTGATAATAAGGAGTTGGTATTCCCCAGGTATGTGGATGGGCCCATTATGGAGTGAGGGGGGAGTAAAATTTGCACTGAATCTGTCTGTCAAGATATTAGGAATGTCAGTTGGTTCAGTATAAGTGGTGCTGTTGTGTTATAGCTCCGAGAAATCTGTGTATTATTATGCAGATTCTTGACATAGCTAAAGAAAGCCTTGTGGTTGTCCTTAGTATCTGTAGCAATTTTGTTTTCGTAATTAGCTTTGGAGGATTTGGTGAGAGAGATCAGTTTTTTACTGAGTTTCTGAGGAAATTTTTTCAGTCATTGGACTTTACCTTTCTCTGCAACAGTTTTTTGCTTCTGTTGTAGAGTTTGTTAATGGCAGGGGTCCACCAGATTGGCTTCCTTTTTATAGAGGAGAGTGTCTTGGTTCTGTTTTGTATGACCCTATCTATGCAATTGTGTGGGTGCTCATACAGTGCCTTGGTGTATGATTCAGCAGCCCTACTCTCATTCCCCATTTCTATGGATGACATGACGCTTGCCACTTCTGTCCTTAGAAGCTCAGAATTAGCTTTCAAGAAGTTTTTCACTATGGTTTCCTTTTTTGGGGGTGGGGGTAGGATTTGGATAGCAATGGTGATTAACTTGTGGTCAGATCGAACCAGGGAGGGGTTTATCATAGGAGTTTGTAATAACTAGATCAAGAATATTATCTCTCCTAGTGGTGGTGAGGGTGAATTGGTCTAAGGCACTGGAGTTGATGAATTCCAGGAAACGTTGTGCAAAAGAGTTGGAGCAGAAGTAGTTGTTCCAACTAATGGAGGGGTAGTTAAAGTCTCCCAGAATAAGGGTATTAGGCTGGACCTTGATGTTTTCCAGAGTGTCCAAGAATGCAGAGTGGCAGTCCTGGGACCTTGTGGGGATCTGTAGCAGGCTACAGCATGGACTACAGTTTTGTCCAGTGTTAACTGTACCTGAAGTATTTCTGATGCGTTATGTTGGGCAACAAGTCTGGAGGTGTGTGTATCTTTTATGAAGATGGATGCATCTCTGCCTTTGGGGGTTCAGTCATCACATCCCTTAGGGCTTTGGTTCAGATTTGGGGGCCAAAAGGCATGATATGCTTGAACCAGGTCTCTGTTACTGCACAGATATCGATGTTCTCTAGTTTGAAGAGTGACTCCAGTGAGTGCATTTGCTAGCAGATGTTATGGTGGTAAATTTATCTTCAGAGCATTGCCTAAAAAAGGCACTAAAGGGATGGCAAGAGCCTTGGCCAGTATCCAGAATCTCAGGGGTGACAGATGCAGGCCATCTCTGGCAAAGCATCGAGGTCTATCATGTCATCCCAAGCAGACAGATATTGGATCCTGTTTGAATGAGGCCAGAAACTTAGCCAATTGTTGAAGTCAATTATTTTCTGCTTGTACTGTGGTATCATTCTTGGTGACAGTAGCATGCTACTCAAGGCTAGGGTCATACCTGCCCGGGCTACAAGATCAGAGAGCTCCTCCATCTTTCTTTTCATGTAATCCAGGGAGGTACATCTTAGGTCATTCACACCAACATCTACAATGATGGAGTCGTATTTGTACTTGCTGTGGAGAGACCCAAGTGCATGCATTATGTGGTGAATCCTGGCACCCAACAGTCAACTGACCTTGACTTTCTCCTTATTTAGCCTAGTGAGTGGGCCGTCAGTGTGCCTTACAATTGAATCACCTATGACTAATGTGTTTGGTACATTGTTCTGCCTTAGGGGCTTAGCTTGAGTGGCACACTGTGTGGGCTATGTGTCTTATGGGTTGTGCTTGGATGAGATAGTTGCTTGTGTTTGTGCCTCGGAAGTTTCTGTTTGGGAAGATTTTTTAAGAAAGCCTCCGCGAAAGTGGTTGTGTGTTTCATGTTACTATGTGATAGTGGCGATGTGCGAACAGGGGAGCTATGTGTTCTATGTGATGTCATGTGTGTGTTAACCTTCTCCTCCTGACTGGCTGACCCAGCCATGGATTGAGAGAGCGAAGCCTCAAGTTTGGCTATGTACTTGCATCTCTCACAAGTGGATGTGTTTGGAGGTAAGAGGAGAGGGTTGTCTGTGTACATGAGGCAATTGCTACATTTCCTCAGGATGCCCAGGTTCACCAGGTTAACTGGAGAAAGCACTAGAAACTGACCTGTGGACATGCCTGGAAAAGTGAAGTAGCTCAAAATGGCCAATAAGAAGACTATTTCTGAGCTAAAACCACTCCTTTAGTGACAGATAGGCTGCTCAGAGCTTACTACTCCCACTGATAAGCAGAGAAGCTTCCCTCTAGTTCAGTAAGGTCTGGGCAACACAGAAACTACAATACAGTCCTGAAATCAGCAAATCTGAAATCTGAACTATTCTAGTTACAGAAAGGTGGGAACCGAGCAGAGAGATAAAATTTTTTTTTCAAAAAATACAACAGTTAGAACTGCAAAAACAATATTTAAAGCAGAAAAATGGCTAGCACACGAGAGTGTAGCCTACAACAGTATTACAGATGAATTTAACTTAAAACGAATAGATAAAGTGCAAACAACAATATTTAACAGAATAGAGTTGAAATGAGCAGCAAGGCTTAAACAGCTAAAATAAAGTGCAGTAAGCAAAAAAAAAAAAAAAACAGGAAAAGAAGCAAAATGGGGTTACTTAAATCACTGAAAGTCTCTCTTCTCTCCTTCTGCTGCTGTAGACCTCTGCTGCACGCCAAGACAGGATCTTGCTGAGGTTAAACAAGCACAAAAACCACGCAAAACACGTTTTTTTAAGCAGAAAGACGAAAGGGATGGAAGTAGTCCAAAATGGCCAATAAAAAGACTATTTCTGAGCTGAAACCACTCCTTTGGTGACAGATTAGCTGCTCATAGCGTACCACTCCCTCTGATAAGCAGAGAAGCTTCCCTCTATCTTACTAAGATCTGGGCAACACAGAAACCACAATACAGTCCTGAAATCAGCAAATCTGAAATCCGGACTCTTCTAGTTACAGAAAGGCAGGAAACGAGCAAGGATATATATTTTTTTTTTTTTTCAAAAAATACAACAGTTAAAACTGCAAAAACATTATTTTAAGCAGAGAAATGGCTAGCACAATTGAGTGTGTAACCTACAATAGTACTACAGTTGAATTTAACTGAAAAAGAATAAATAAAGTGCAAACAACAATATTTAACAGAATACAGTTAAAATAAGTAGCAAAGCTTGATAAACGGCTAGAATAAAGTGCAGTAAGCAAAATAACAGCAGAATAAGCAAAACAGAGGTACTTAAATCACTGAAAATCTCCCGTCTCTCTTTCTGCTGCTGTATAACGCTGCAGGATACCCAGACTGGATCTTGCTGAGGTTAAACAATAGCACAAACCATGCAAAACATGTTTTTTTTTTAAGCAGAAAGATGAAAGGGATTGTAGTAGTCCAACATGGCCAATTAAAAAGACTATTTCTGAGCTGAAACCACTCCTTTAGTGACAGATAGGCTGCTCAGAGCTTACCACTCCTACTGATAAGCAGAGAAGCTTCCCTCTATATCACTAAGGTCTGGGCAACAGAGAAACCACAATACAGTCCTGAAATCAGCAAATCTGAAATCTATTTTTTTTATTTACAGAAAGGAGGTAAACGAGCAAGAGGATAGAATTTTTTTTTTTGCTTGTATTTAACAGAATGCAGTTAAAATTAGTAACAAGGCTTAATAAACGGATAGAATAAAGTGTGCTAAGCAAAAAAAAAAAACATTAAAAGAAGCAAAATGGAGGTAATTAAATCACTGAAAGTCACACTTCTCTCTTTTTGCTGCTGTAGAACTCTGCAGGGTGCCCAGCCAGGATCTTGCTGAGGTTAAACAAGTGCAAAAACCCCATAAAACATGTTTTTTTAAGCAGAAAGATGAAAGGGATAGAAGTAGCCGAAATGGCCAATAAAAAGACTATTTCTGAGCTGAAACCACTCCTTTAGTGACAGATAGGCTGCTCAGAGCTTGCCACTCCCACTGATAAGCAGAGAAGCTTCCTCTACCTCAGTAAGGTCTGGGCAACATAGAAACCACAATACAATCCTGAAATCAGCAAATCTGAAATCCAGACTATTCTAGTTACAGAAATGCAGGAAATGAGCAAGGAGACAGATTTTTTTTTTGTTTCTTTGTTTTTTTCAAAATATACAACAGTTGGAACTGCATAAACAGCTAGCGCACTTGAGTGTGTAGCCTACAACAGTATTAGAGTTGAATTTAACTTAAAATGAGCAAATAAAATGCAAACAATATTTAACAGAATACAGTTAAAATAAGCAACACGGCCTAATAGATAGCTAGAATAAAGTGTGGTAAGCAAAAAAACAGCAAAAGAAGCAAAACAGAGGTACTTAAATTACTGAAAGTCTCTCTTCTCTCTTTCTGCTGCTGTAGAACTCTTCAGGAAGCCAGACAAGATCTTGCTAAAGTTAAACAAGAGCAAAAACCATGCAAAACAATTTTTTTAAGCATAAAGATGAAAGGGATAGAAGTAGCCCAAAATGGCCAATAAAAATACTATTTCTGAGCTGAAACCTCTCCTTTAGCGACAGATAGGCTGCTCAGAGCTTACCACTCCCACTGATAAGCAGAGAAGCTTCCCTTTATCTGAGTAAGGTCTGGGCAACACAGAAACCACAATACACTCCTGAAGTCAGCAAATCTGAAATCCGGGCTATTTTAGTTACAGAAAGGCGGGAAACGAGCAAGGAGATAGAATTCTTTTTTGCTTTGTTTTTTTTCAAAAAATACAACAGTTAGAACTGCACAAATACTATTTAAAGCAGAGAAATGGCTAGAGCACTTGAGTGTGTAGCCTACAACAGTATTACAGTTGAATTTAACTTAAAACGAGCAAATAAAGTGCAAACAACAATATTTAACATAATGCAGTTAAAATAAGTAGCATGGCTTAATAAAAGGCTAGAATAAAGTGCGGTAGCAAAAACCAGCAAAAGAATCAAAACTGAGGTGCTTAAATCACTGAAAGTCTCTTCTCTCTTTCTGGTGCTGTAGAACTCTGAAGGATACTCAGACAGGATCTTGCTGAAGTTAAACAAGTGCAAAAACTACGCAAAACGCTTTTTTAAAACAGAAAGTTGAAAGGGATAGAAGTAGCCTAAAATGGCCAATAAAAAGACTATTTCTGAGCTGAAACCACTCCTTTAGTGACAGATAGGCTGCTCAGAGCTTACCACTCCCACTGATAAGCAGAGAAGCTTCCCTCTATCTCAGTAAGTTCTGGGCAACACAGAAACCACAATACCATCCTGAAATCAGCAAATCTACTTACAGAAAGGCGGGAAGCGAGCAAGGAGATAGAATTTTTTTCTTTGTTTTTTTTTTTTTTTTTTCAAAAAATACAACAGTTAGAACTGCAAAACACACTATTTAAACTAGAAAAATGGTTAGCGCACTTGAGTGTGCAGCCTACAATGGTATTACAGTTGAATTTAACTTAAAATGTGCAAATAAAGTGCAAACAACAATATTTAACAGAATATGGTTAAAATTAGTAGCAAGGCTTAATAAGCGGCTAGAATAAAGTACGGTAGCAAAAACCAGCAAAAGAAGCAACATAGATGTACTTAAATCACTGAAAGTCTCTCCTCTCTCTTTCTGCTGCTCTAGAATTCTGCAAGATGCACAGACAGGATCTTGCTGAGGTTAAACAAGCACAAAAACACTCAAAACATGTTTTTTAAGCAGAAAGATGAAAGGGATAGAAATAGCCCAAAATGGCCAATAAAAAGACTATTTCTGAGCTGCAACCACTCCTTTTGTGACAGATAGGCTGGTCAGAGCTTGCCACTCCCACTGATAAGCAGAGAAGCTTCCTTATATCTCAGTAAGGTCTGGGTAACACAGAAACCCCAATACAGTCCTGAAAACAGCAAATCTGAACTCTGGACTATTCTAGTTATAGGAAAGCAGAAAGCGAGCAAGGAGATAGAATTTTTTTTTTCATAAAATACAACAGTCAGACCTGCAAAAACACTATTTAAAGCAGAAAAATTGTTAGCACACTTGAGTGTGTAGCCTACAACAGTATTACAGTTGAATTTAACTTAAAACGAGCAAATAAACTGCAAACAACAATATTTAACAGACTATATAGCTAAAATGCTAATGATCAAATATAACATTCCCAGGTAGCAGAAAAACTACTTTATGATCAATCAACAGATGCGCATTGCTATAATCTGGGCATAGTCCACAGTTATCCCTTTCCTTATGGAGATAACTGGTAATTTGTGAGGTGTTTGACTTCTCTGAATATATCATCAACCAGTGTCACCTCATCCATTAAGTATAGTCCAGAGACAATGTCGTGATGGATCTCACGAGATTTACAGTGACATGCATCGGTGACATGTCCACTTGTATGTGGAGCATAGCAAATGCCACAATCCGTGTCCTATCCAAGAGTGCTGTCCTTGTTGTTAGTGCATTCATACCTAGAGTGGATGTGTAATGAGGCCATCACAAGGCACAATGTTTTCCCCATCTGCAATAAGGGTTTTGCATACCCTCAACCCAAATCAGCAGTGATCACAACACAGAAGTACCAGGTGGGGGTTGCCTTGTCAACAAACCCCCTATAAGTTACATTCCACCATTTATACTACATCGGCAACCAAATGGCTTGTTGTCCTATTAGATATGGGCATCACAGTGGCCCCAGTGCATCAGCTCCCAGCCCAGTCCACAGAGAAACTCAGGTACAACACTGATTCCCCCACCCCATGGCCCACCTTTTCACTTCTGTTTACAGGTACCCCCAACCACCACTGTCCCAGGATATGTAAACAGCCATGTGTCCTTATTTCACCTAGATACCTCTGAAATTTGACAACTGACACCATCACTATCTTGTCTCTTGTGTGGTTTAAGTTGAAAAATCTGATGTGCTATGGGACACGACTAAGCAATACACAGCATAAGCTTTACATAAGACAGCAAACATCAGTCTGATCTGTGTGTCTCTACACTATCAGTCTGTACATTTCAAGGCTGACAGTACTGAACTAGGCTGACAAGTTCATATTCATGTACTAGGCTAATGACCACTGGGTCCTTATTTAGTGTAGCCATATATCTCAAATCACTGACAAGTTGTGTTACCCTTAGTGGTGTAAGCAGGGGTTTGGGAGATTAAACAATTATAAGCAGGGGCCTGGGAGATGAACCATTTACAAACTGCCTATGTCTATTAGAGACATAGGTGTCAGACCAAGCTGAATTACCAATGCCCCATGCTCTTGATCAAGTTACACTTGAATTGAGTTAGGGAGGAACTCTGCTTCATATGGATGGAGACCCTGTTGCAGAGAAGAGTATCTGTATCAGGTCCTATTTATGTCACAAGTGAAGTTTAAATATTTAGAACAGGTAATTTTGTTTGTTTTGCAGATATTCAGGAGGTCTATCAGACTGTGGTCTGAAGATGGTTTGCATGCCAGGCATAGATCTACTCTCAACAGCCTCTAGGAGCTAGAATACATGGATAAAGCTTTAAAGTGCATACATGGAATGTGTTTTTATGCCCTGTATTCATTTAATGAGGAGCCTCTGTGGATGTTCAAATTTTTGGATGTGTCTGGTTAGGGACATACCAAAATTGGCATTGTACTAAATGGTAGGTATAATGAGTGTCAAACAATGACCTGCTTGGACCTAGATGCTAGACCTTTATTTATAATTTGCACAACACAGAATGATTTCTTCACTATCTCAGGCATATGATAATCAAAGGCTAGTTTATTGCCTATGGATCTCCAAAAGTCCCCGACTACTGGGTTAGCTCTTAGGGGAGTGTTGTCAATATGGTAGTTACCGTGGGGTGGCTAACTTCCAAGGGATACTGTTATGCATTTCTTAACATTTAGTGTCAGTCCATGACTTTCACAACAGTTATTTGTCTGTGGCACCTCTTCTTGGACAACATTAATGGTGGTGGTGGGGATTCTATGACAGTTCCTAATTTGAAAACTCCAAACCAAAGAAACAACCAAAATTATGTCAGCAAGAGTTCCTTGATATTTGCCTTGATTTCACAGAAGTAGATGTTAAAATGTAGCAGTTCCAGGACTGATCCTTGAGGTCACCCCTGTTGAATGGCCTCTTTGTAGAGGTGAACTCCCTAATTTTAACTTCCTTGGTCCTGTCTTTGAGTCAGCTGGTTATCCACTGGGTGACTTAAGGGTTTATACCTAACCTCTTGAGTTTGTCAACAATGCACGAGTGGGGTATTTCATCATATGCCTTGGACAGGTCAAATTGCACTGTGTGAACTGGTTCATCCTCATCCATTGTTTTTTTAACCTGCACAAAGAAATCCACTGGGTTGACTAGGCATGACTTGCCCTTGATGAAACCAAACAGGGCTGTGTCTAGTACCTGGAGGTTTATTGATTCATTATTGATCATTTTCATGATAATACTTTGTCTGTCTTTGCATATGAGACTAGTGTAACTCATGAGTCTGTAGCTTCCAAGGTCCATAGATGACCATCCTTTGTGCAGATGACAGATATCATTCTACATTCATGAGGCATGAAGCCTGTTTAGAAGCAGCAGTTAGGACATGATTCCAGATGGCCTGAGGTCAAGGTTCATGTGATTTATAAGAAATCCTGGGATATTATTAGAGCCCACTGACGCAGTGTAAATTGCCTTAGAGGACATGTTCCTTAGTGATTGTCTGGTATTTTCCAAGGGGAGGCTGTGGGGCATGTGTAAGGTTAGAGATTAATTTATCTGACAGTAGATTTGCTATGTTTTCTAACTCAGTGTAGGTGGCTCCATTAACAATGAGCTCTGCACAAAACTAAGTATTGCCCTTGAGGCTGCAAACATAAAAAATAATGCCTTGTGGTTGTCCTTTACCTGTTAGACCAGATTTACCTCAATTTTGGCTTTGATAGACTTTATTTGTAGTCTGTTTAGTTTGATGAGGCTACTTTTATTTTGCTCCTTAAGTTTTGCCATGACTTTCTTCTGTTATACAGCATATTAATGTTGTGATTCCACCAGTGTGGCTTGTTTTTTGGAGTTAGTTCTGTAGTTATTCCTGGTGGGTACAGCTGCCTCCATTCAGCTATTAACATGCTTGTACAGTGTTTCTATGAACAGTTCAGCAAAGGCAGCAGTGTTCTAAGGATTTGGGGGGGGGGGCTTGAAATTTTTCCAGCTTATCACTTAATAGTAGGATGTTAGTATTGGAGTAGTTTCTGCATGTTCCATGGTTAGATGGGGTTCTGGGTTTCATTTTTACTTCAAAGGAGACCATTTTGTCCTCTGACCTTACCAGAAAGGACTTTATACTAGGGGGTGTGCAGCAATATCCCATAAATTTGAAGTCCAGATTAAGTATGTTTATGCCCCTGGTGACTGTATTTGGTCTAGGAAGTTTATGTTTACAAAAATCCATGAATCTCTGTCCCTGTGCATTGGGTGTCATATATGATTCTCAGTTGATAGTGGGGTAATTAAAATCACACGTGGCTATGATATTGGGTTGGGTGATGAGTGGCTCCAGTAAGCTTAAATATGAGTTATGAGTTTCCTAAATAATAGAGGGGGACCTATTGCTTGCAAGAAAGTGGTATGTGGTTTTGTTATCATGATTTGAAAGTGAAGAAGCTCAAAAGCATCATCCTGTTTGACCAGCTTTGGGGTATATTTATTTTTTATGTAAACTGATACACCATCACCTTCAGCCCCTGCCTGTGTTGTAGCTGGTCTAAATGTGTGGAAGGCATTTCAGTCTTACACTGCTGGGGTACAATCCACAGCTTTAAACCATGTCTGAGAGACTGCACAGACATCAGCATTCTCTAGGGTGAGAAAAGCTTGTACAGAGTGGAGTTTCTTGTTTGGCTCCTAACATTGACCAGTAAAACCTTTAGATTTTCTTGGTTTTGATTTACAGTTTTTGGAAGGATTGTCAGACTGTCATTGCCTAAATAAGGTATTAAGGGGAGGGCAATGTTTTAGCTAATATTCAAAAGCCTAGTGGGGAGAGGTGCAGACCATCCCTAGCAAAGCAGCATGGTCTAGTCACCATCTCCTTCCATGCTGACAAATATTGCACCCCTTTAGAATGACACCAGAAACTAAGGCAGTTATTAAATTCAATTATCTTTTGTTCATATTGTGGCATCATCCTTAGAAAAGGTAGAATGCTCCTTAATGCTAGTCTCATACCAGGCTGGGACACATATTACAAGAGCTCCATCATGTCTCTCTACATGAGATCCATACTGATCCCGAAATGAAATTTTCACTGAATCACTAATGGCCGGGCATACTTATGCGAAAGTGCTTTTCACCGAAGAAGCACTTTCACGCAAGTATGCCTGTTGCAGAGGTCGTACTACTGTGTGGATAAGGGAAAATTCCCTTTTCCCCACTGTAGTGCGATCTCAGAGTGAGAATATTAAAGTAGGGAGTGTGGGGGGCACAACCCCCCACATGGGGGATGCAGGAAGGTTTGCCTCCCTGCAAAAACATTAATTTAATGTTTTTTTTTTTTAACACACTTTAGCGGAAGCGCTTTTTTGGTGAAAGCACTTTCGCTAAAGTGTGTTCGGTGATAGTGGATTTGGACTGTTGAACGTTCGTTCAACGGTCCTAGATCCCTCTACATATAGTCTAGGGAAGTATATCTCAGGTCATTCACACCCACCTGGACTATGACATACTGGTACTTGTGGTCCAATAATCTGAGTCAGGTCAGAGTGAGTAATTTGGTGGACCTTGGCCCCTGATAAGCACTGACTATCTCACTCAACCTGGTGAGAGGGACATCAGTGTGTCTCATGATGGAGTCTCCAATGACCAGAATGTTGGACTGTGTGGTGGCTTGCCTCATGGGCTTAGAAGTAGAAGCTCCATGAGATGTGGCTCTATGTGTTCATGTGGATGTTGTTTTGAAAGAATATTTTTGGGGTTGTTGAGGGTGTTTGTTATGTGCACTTCATCTAGCAGGTCTTTGGGGTTTAGGAAGTTACATTTATGTGCCTCAGCATATGTGGGTCTATATGGTTCATGCTGCATGATGGCTGCAGTGTGTGTAATAGTGACAACCTGATTGACATTAGAGGTACTTTTATGTGAGAACTTTGCCTCCAGTGACATTGTGTAAATGCATCTCTCACATACCATATCAGTTTGTTTGAGAATTAACTGGTTGTCAGTAAACATGAGGCAATTTGTGTATTGCTTCAGGATGCCCATATCCACCATGTTTTATTTTTTTAGACATTTGTGGTGAGAATATAGAGCAAAGTCAGGATTATCTTGTTCACAGCTCTGGGGGCAGTCCTTGTAACTGTGCAGTCTCGTATAATGTTGCTTTGCCTGTACTGCTGGAGACAGTGCTGTCTTGGAATGTGTGGTGGTGCTGCTGATTGGTGCTCATCACCACAGCTGTTATCACTGCCGTATGGTGTTCTGTTGTAGTGTGCTCTAGGGCAGGCTACTGCAGGTGTGGAGCTGCCTCCTTTGTCATAACCACATTATGTAGCACGTGATATGCTACAAAAAGGTTTACAGGCTGTGGCAGAGACATACTACAGTACAACCCAGACCTGACTAGGCATCCTTCTGCAGGCCAGACATTTTTTTTTCTACATGAGAGGTAGGTTGTAGCTCAGTTATGCTTGAAGTGATCCATAGTGGCATTGTCAGCCTGGGCATCAATGTGTAACCTGCATCACTTACAATACAATAGCATCATGCAGGCAGGGACTTAAACATGTATGCATACTGTCTGTGGCTACAAGAAAGGGAGGTGTACCTGTTTGTGTTTAGTACACTTACCTGCTAGTTGGACCTGGAGAAAGTCTCTTTGCAGGAAGTGGAAACAGATATCTTGGATGCCATACTTCATAGTCATGAGCAATGCCACTGTGCTGCACAAATACATCGTTAATTAGCCCCTCTGTATCTCACATCACCTGGGAGATGATTGAATGGTAGGGCTTATGTTGCTGTAGAGGTCCTCTCATAGGGGTCAAAAATACAATGGCAACAGACGCTAGGAAGCTGGTCAACAGGGGAGCAACAGATATGTCCTTTAATATCACATTAATGCAATCTGTGGCTTCCAGCACTTCAGAAGAGTTGGCAGTGGCATTAAAGCCATCTGTCTCTCTCTCTCTCTCTCTCTCTTACACCGATGTGTTCATTTGCATATGAGAGAAAGTCATCAAAGGACATTTCAAGTGTTATACAGGCTGATGCCTATGATACAACAATGTGTCTCTTGTCTTTCTCTGAAATGTCACTGTTGCTGGAAAGGTAAGTGCTGCATGCAGGTTGTTATCAACTGGTATGGGAATGTCAAATATTTACCAGGATCCAGTTTGTGGGCCATGAGGCTCAGCCATTGATGGAGACAATGTTTAAGTCCATGTGGAAATGTAGTTCTGAGCTACTGATGAGATGAGATGTATGTAAAGTATGGGAAAAACATTTTTTATTGTTTTCAATTCGGCTATACAATGTAAGAAAATCATAATATGCATGTAAATGTCTCTATATCTATTGCACTCATCTCTTCCAACACATCCTCTCCTCTAGTCATCTTCTTTCCCCCTCACTGTTTCTCATTTATTATCCTGACAAATTGACTTGACTACCCACTTATCATTTATTTATTCTATTTGGCATTGCTTCATTTTTAACATTTCTTGCCAAAAAAAAGTTACTGTAAATGAAGTCACTTACCACTTCTATCAGCCCACTTATGACTTGGCTTCCAGTTATATGAAATTCTCTCCCCTAACAGCGTTTTCTATTTAAAACGTTCTATGCACACGCCTTTCTTGTTGTACACCATGAATCATTTTCTGTGCTTTTACTTATACTTCTCCTCTTTATCCATATTTACAACTATTTCTAGCAAATACCATAGTTATAAGCCTGCCCCATACATTTTCTTTATTTTCTTTCGCCCTGTTATATACTACCTTACTAATTCTAACAAAGCTACATCATTTATTTTCCTACTAATTCTTAATACAGATTCTGTTCCAGTTCAGCAAGGCTAGCAGAATAATGCTTTTATTTTTCTGCTATGTCTTTGCCTTTTCCCACACTACAAACAGACAAAGCTTCTAGGAGTCAGTTATATTTGCCCTTTATAGCCTGTCATTTCACCCGCTAGTGTGTCTTTTGCACCCCTTATTCATTTACATGACCACAGTATGAGGATCATTCCAGTCTTCTCTGCTCTTTACTGCCAACAATCCTTATGTCCCCCCTTCCTTCTAAATCCTTGCCAATGTATAATGTGATCTATACATTACTCTTACCTCTACTCTCTTGGGCAATAGTCCTCTCATTCTCCCTTATTCGTTACACATATTTTCTCATTTTCCCGCCTCTCTTTCACAAATGACTTTTCTCATTCACCCAACCATTCTGTTGTGTGCAATGTATTACACCCCCTATTCCCCTACCTCTTCCATTCCATTCATTCTCTCTCATTTACAAAGTCATATATTTTTTCTTTCATTCCCACTCACCCCTTTTCTTCCTATGCATTCCATCTCCATAACCTTCATTTATTTCTTTCTGTATCCTTCAGTCCAGCTTCTTAATGCCAAACTTCTGTTTCACTATCTCTGATATTTCCATTTTTTCCCCCCTTCCGCTGCACATATCTGGTCAATTCCCTACACTGTTTTCTTTCTCCACGATGACTTATTTTATTATGTGACTGTGACAGCAGTTCAAAAAAGGGGTTTATTGTTCACAGTGCATTTTTAAGATTCTACAAACTGAAAGATCCTTATGACAGGGCCAGAAGTTGTCTGGTTATTAGAATCAGAAAACAGACTGGAATTCTGTCTATATGTAAAACATATGCTCCTAATCAGGAAAACTCAAGAAAGTTTAATTTTTGTTACAAGAACATAGTGCCCAATGTGGAAGTAGAACTGACTTCAATGTTGTTCTAGAGGACAGAGACAGACTAGGGTGGAATAAAGGGCAGCATGTGGAAGCAGCAGTAGAAAGGTGGGAAGTCCAAATTAAATCTCAGGAAGAAGGAATTCCCAGGGCAGTTTTCTTATGTTATCCCAAACTGTTCCTAGGCAAGTTGTGCTGATTATTTGATGAGTTCCAGATATTTGCTAGTGTCAGTGGATGGAATAAAATTGTATCAGATCCCCTTCAGATTATGATCCCTTAATAAGCAAAATAAAATATAATAAGTTAAAATAACCACAGAATAAATAATTAGGATTGGTAGGAGTTGCTCACAACTAAAGTGGATGACTTAGTTTGTGTAGTACAGAGACTAGTGAGGGGAGGGATGATGACACAGTACAATGAGTCTGTTAGCAGATGTTGAGAACAATGTACAGTTTACAGCCTGGCCATCTAGGACTGAATAGTGTGAAGGTATTAGAAAAATAAGGCATATGCTTGAAAGGGAAATTGAGTTAATTACCAAACATGTACTATGAATATCTGTACAGACCTGAAAGGCAACAAATCAAAGTTTAGGCAATGGCTAAAAGAAGTGCAGGGAGAGTGCTCAATGTAAAGGGGCCAGTTGTTTTTTATTTATTCAGGGTCACACTTTTGCTATGTATTACACATGCAGTCTTTGACAAGTGCCAGTGTTTTTTTTTTCATTTTTATTCATAAGTGCATTTCTTATTGGTTACTGTATTTACATTGTGTCCCAGGTCGTACCTGAGAAGGGTCCCTGGACAAGTTCAATTATCTGATTAATAAAATATGTATAAATAGGTAGGTAAGTAAGCAAATAAATACATTTCTTGCCTGAAATAGCTACCAAGCTGCCTTATACTATCAACATCTGCTGAATAATGAGTGTAGATGTATGACTGACTGACTGATGTTTGTTGACCTCATACTTGGAACCCTTTTTTGCCATAATCAAGATGAAAAACACAACTGCAACATCTGCAACAAATTTTTGCAGCAACATTTAAGCAGTTCATTTCCAATTATAAACACACACAATATAGGGAATAGTCAAGGTTAGATATTAAAAAGCAAGTATGTTATTTAAAAATATAACGAGTTTAAAAAATACAGCCTGCGCGTAATAACTAATTTGCAGCAGTCAGTACAGAATGAGGTGACAGATAAAGTCATGTAGTCAGTGACAAACAATATAATTAATGTGATGTCCTTAAAATAGACATTTGATACTTCTTACCAGAACTGTGCATCTATGGATATGCAAAACATATCTGCAAAGGTTTTCTATACTAAATTTTTCACAGATAAATAACTTTTAGTTTGGAAACATTGATAGTTATAAACTGAAGCAAGGCACTATACAGGCTTAACATTTACCCCATCTCCCTGCAGTCTACTGCCCTAAAAGGTTACACCAGAAAAGACAGAAAAAGGAAAAAAGAAGCAAAGAAGCACCCTTTCCTTCACAAAATGAATGCTGTTGATTTATATGCTATTCAAAGTTGTCCATTGCTTTAAAGTTGCATAACAGAAAAAGCAAACAGAAATTAACAAAGATGCAGCCCACTCTTCATGTATTTTGAAAGTAATATTGAACATATTCTGCTGTTTGGAATATACATTTCTGAGGTGCAAGCCAAAACCAGTGGTCTGTGGCTGACCAAGTTTGCAGATGACTGCAAGTTGGGTGCTGTCAACATCCTCCAAGAGGGCCTTACCCAAACTAATGACTGGTGACAGAAGCATGGTCTCAAACAGAATGCCAAGAAATGCATCATTATCCCCTTTGGGGAAAATGTCATCCCCACTAATTATCACATTAATAATAATGTACTAAGCATGCAATCAGTGGTGAGGGACTTGGGAACCCAGGTTGATAGCAACTTGACTTTTGACTACCATGTTGCCCCCATTGTACTGAAGACTTTCTACATGGCCCACCTCTTAAATAAGGCTATTTCATCCAGGAACAAGGAGGTCATAGCAGCCCTGTACTGTTCCCTTATCAGAACCATTATCAAGTACAATTCCCCCTTCAGCATGTACCTTGCCAAGCACATGCAGCAATTGGAGAGACCACAGAGGTTCCTGACCAAGATAATCCAGGGTCTGAAACACCTATCCTATACAGATCGTCTAAAAGCCTTGTCCCTCTACTCAGTCTCATACAGACTGCTCAGAGGTGACCTGTGTCTGGCATACAAGACCATTTCAGACCCAGCCTTGATGGAATTGCTGCGTATCTGTAAGACAAACTCCACTCGCATAACCCACACACAAGGCCTTAACCTGGTCTGTGACATTAATAGAACTTGCTGGCAGGAAGATTTGTGTCCAAAGACTCCCCCATCGGTGGAATAGACTCCCTCTCCGTGTCAAACAGAGTACCTCTCTAGCCCTCTTTAAGAGGAACCTGGATGACTGGATGGGAAACAGAAAATATACCACTGGGATCCTACCTGTGTCCCTGCTGGACAGGGGAAAGAGGTGCTGACTTTGAGGGAACATGGGCAAAATTATTGGCTAGGCTTATAAGGGCTTCCGAGCCAATAGCCTAGTATCATCCTATGAACCTATGAACAGGTAGTTTAGTTGTGACTTGAAAAAAGTTTGAGGTACATCATTTGAAATAGCTGGGTAAGCCAAATATTAAATAATGAACACTTGCAAGATGTTTACCTGTGGCAGTTGTATAAAACTTGGGAAACAATGTTGGCCATATGTCAAACATCACTAGGAATTAAACAATAAGAAAAGGAAAAGAGACTTAGAAAAAACAAGTTTAATTTCTCTACACATACTCAATCTGTAATTATTATATTTCACTGTAATTAATTAGTTACAGTACATTTGTTAAGGGTGCAGTATCCAAAGGCCATAGGACTACTTCAGCATCATTATATTAGTTACAGTACATTTGTTAAGGGTGCAGTATCCAAAGGTCATAGGACTACTTCAGCACCATTCTCCTACTTTCCCTAATAGATAACCTGTATACAAGAATTAATACAGAGGTCATACAAAAGTTTTTTTCTTAAACCTCACAAACCCTTTGACTTTATAATCCAGCTAGGAGAATGCAACTTTTTTGGCTTTGAAAGCACTAAACTGCAATTGTTCAGTGGTTATCTGAAGGACAACACAGTTTGGGTTACCCCTGACCAGTTATAGTTCTCTTTGCCAGCACCGAAAAAAATGGGGTACCTCAGAGTCCCAAACCTGAATCTTTCTTTATTTTTTCATGAACACACTTGCACCTACTCAGTAAAATGAATGGGCTCTGCTATGTCGATCAGCTAATTCTATGGGAACATTATAAATATCTTTCTAGGTTTTGATGTTAGGTCAGCAGGGAGTGAGTTCCATGTTTTGCCTACAGAGTTGGCAAACAGAGCATTCCCAGCTGGGTTGTTTCTTTTAAGCATGTAAACTAACATTTTGTTAGAGGATCGGAGAATTTTGAAGTTCTGTTAGGGAGTTATAAGGCTTTTAAGAACAGAGGTGTATACGGACTGGTAGAGAATCTTATGAGCAATTGCCAGTTGGTTGACCTTTAGCAGATTAAGTAGTTCAAGCCACCCTAGAAGATAAAGTTAATACAGTGGTGGGTTCTATAGGCTGTACCAGTGGCAAATCTAGCAATGTAATTATAGCAGCTAGTGAATTTGTTCAAGTCTGTTTTCCTCAAGTTTGTGAGTAAGGGGGAGGTATAGAGGAGGGTAGAGAGTAGGTGTGTGTGGGCAATAATAGTCCTACCTACGGGGGTTAGGAAGGGTTTAATCTTGTACAGAGAGCCAAGTTTTTTATTAACTGTTTTAATCGTATGGTTAATATGCAAGTCAAACATAAGGTTATTGTCAACTATTACACCTAGGAGTTTGGTCGTGGGGTCTGGTAAAACAATGGTGCAGTTGTTAGATTTTATGAAATCTGAAAGTCAAATGTAAGTCATTTTTAATGACTTCACAGTGTTAGAAGATTTGCTACAGAAATATACATTTTATGATGAACAGACCAAAAAATATGATGCAAAAATATGAACATTCTATGAAAAAAATCTGAACATTCTATGAAAATATGGGCGGTTGAGAGGTATGACTCTTCTAAAAGATAAGAATGATTTCCTTGCTTGTTTTAATATTTTGCTAATTAATGAATAAGCTGCACTTATTTGTTAACCAGTTTATTTTACTTCTCACTGCCTTCCACCAGAATTGTTATATGCTTATTCCATAATCCTTGAATAATTTTATTGTTTCTCATTTCAAAAAGGCGTTTTCATGAGTGTATATAGACCACACCACTGGAAACAGAAAACCTGACTTGAACTTGCTCATCCTTGATTCTTTTAGCTCCCACAAGGATCAGGAATTACACTAGCCTATAAAGCATATGGCTGTTCCACTCACATTGTGATTATCTTGTTAGTATTAAGTTTCAATATGCTGGGTTTACCACAAATAATTTGCAAAGTTGAAAGGCCTGGAATGATAATTCCAAAGTTCGACTAGAGCTATACCTTTTCATGTTATTTATCATGCTAGAAATGATGACTTGTGAAATAAATGCTACATGAACTCTTATTACTACTTTCAAAGAAAAGGAGGTCTTTATGCCTTAAAAAATAAATGCCATATAAAATCTCAGTTTAACTTTCAAGGAAATAAGAGTTCTTTCATCAAAATATGTAAAAATTTGTGATTTTCATTTCACCTCCTTACTGTATTAGTATCAGGGCTGGCAAGCATTTCTACATGGGGTCATGGGTTGTGTCAGCTGTTGCCAGGTGTCTCTATCAGGGGCCATTCTTGACTCCTTGACTGACACATTCTTTTGTCACGGAATCCAGTCATCTCCTGGCTGAATGCCCTTATCTCCTCTTGCATTTTTCCTGTTTTTCTTAAACTTTCTTTATCAAATCTTTTGTTCCAGCAAATGCAAAAAAAAAACATCATAATTTCTTCTTGGCCTTTTCTGCAACTTGGGCTACTTTGGCTTTTGCTCAGCTGTTCTTATTCCACAGTATGCATCCTACTCTCCCATATCCATTGCTTAAAGTACTGTTATGTTCCTTGAACCTTACAATAATCAGCCCCTGAGTCACTGCACCTTGGAAGTAAGGAGGCACTCTACTTGTGACCTACAGGAGTAAGGTAGGTTGTCAGTCACAGAAAGTATATCAGTCTGAGAAGCACATCCTTTGTTTTTTAATCTGGACCATCACAAAACATCATTGCTTGAGAGGAAAAGTCAATAAATTTTATTGATTATTTTGACTTTTTACTGCAGTGTATAGGATGTGCATTTATTTTTCCTGCCATGTGATGGATTTTTAGGGTGGAGACCAAAGTAGGAGTTTGCATCCTTTTCTATTCAATTAGCAGTTTACATTACATAAAGAGAATGACCCACTAATCACTGTGTTCAGAGTTAATAAAAAAATTGAAAAATATTTGAAAAATGAACAAAAAAAGATTTTTGTGTGTACCACTACCAATATCAGCAATATTCTAAAGTAGCCCATCAACAAAGTCAGTACATCTCAAAAAGAGAAATACATTATATGCAATTCAAATGAAAGTACTTACACATTAATCTCAACAAACCTGTACATTTTACATAGTTATGACACTTGCTGGTCACTACTACCTGACCCTCTCCCATGAACTTCAAATGTTATAACCAGTGTCACCAGAAATACTCTTTGCAGGCAGTGCAGTCACTCATATGCTCCAGGGTTCACAGTACTTTTATAGGTTTGCCTTACACATTGGGACAATTAAAATGCTAACTGGAAAAATTGTGGCTATTACACTTCCAAGTGTTGAACCATATAAAATGGTTGCATTTCCCTGTTGTCTTCATGGTGTAACCTCAAATACTGTTGCCATTTTAAGGGGCTTATGAGGGAACCTACTGGATAAGCTCTGTCTTTCCATCCAGACTGTCCTTTTTATGTTAAAATTTTTATGAGCAATTCATTTTTCATGTAATACTCCCATTCTTGTCTTATATTCCCAACATGTATAGAGAAAAATGACATAACTGTAGAAAGCGTGTCCATGCTTCCTCATATGCACCCCATTAAGGATGTTTTGGAGGTTCCCTCTTATCTTACCTAACCTTCTGAGGAAATTTCAAGCATACCACATGACTTCTATTCTCACAGTTAAATGATGATATGTTTCTCCAGGCTGTCTGACACTGCAGAGGGGAAAAGGGTAAATTCCCTGATCCTCACTGTACCGTGATATCCATTCAAAAGTTTTGACATTTCAGAAAGGTGTACATATGACCTCAGCTATATGACATTCGACTTTTTGTTGACTTGATCTTCTGAATGGGACCCACACACACACACATCTATATATATATATATATATATATATATATATATATATATATATATATATACACACATATATATATATATATATATATATATATATATATATATATATATATATATATATCTATATATATATCTATATATATATATATATATATATATATATATATATATGTATATACACACACACACACACACACACACACACACACACACACACACACACACACACACACACACACACTTACCTTGGCACACCAATGCCAGACAATGGTGAGGGGCTCTTCTGTGGTGTGGTTACCTCCACCCAGTGCTGCTTAAACATGCGGCACTACATCAAAATGCACTAACATATGGTGGATGTAGAATACAGTAAAATTTTACTGCATTATCAATACTTATTTAAAAGTATTACATACACCTTGATTCAAACCCTCTATCATCTGGGATGAAAAAGGAATGCATCAATGCATTTACACCTGCTGCCACAGACTCAGATAAGTAGCAGGTGTATTTCATCCACTCAGTACATAATTTTAGCAATGAACCTCACATTTGCACTCTGCTTAACCACAGGCAAACAGGGAAAGCAGTAGAAATGTGCATCTCACATGCAAAAAAACTTTGCCAACCATTGCTCAAACCTGCTGCTCAGCTGTGCGCTATGTAAAGATAATTATTGTACGTATTAGTTCTGTTTACTGTCCATTTAGTCTTTAGGCCATGAAAATGAATGTGGAAATATAAAAAATGCAAGCCCTGTCTAAGAATATGTTGCATACTTTCAATGCATCCATGTGTTACCTCCCCACATGCACTCCAACTCTGGTCTCTCAGTACTTCCTCACAAATATATCAACTACACTGGATAAATTAATAAAAAATGCTGTGTGATATACCTTCCACATCTTTAGAATGACAATACACATTCAGATTTTCAAACACCTGTTTGCATACAGTTTGTAAAGCTGAGCCTTAAAGTGTACCTGCGCATTGGAACACAACCAAAAAACACCACATAATACACATTGCACACTCTTCAGTCTAGTAACATCCAGAACTTGAAATATCTTGACAGATGAACTTGCCTACAGATCCATTTCATGCTGGTCTCCCAACATCTTCACCCCAACATCCACTGCTGATGTCATTCACTATATGTTGTTTTGCAGCCTTGCAACAGTTGCACTTGTGCTGTGGTGCTTGTGTAAAGTACTAAGTTCTCCAGTCTGTATACTTAGGTAGGGGTTCTGTTCTCAGTGCAGTCAACTTGGAGTTGTGTGTGTGTCTATTTAGTCAGAAAAGCATAAGTGTTTATCCTGCTATTACCCCTCCAATCCCATGGATTGCCAATTTTTTGACACTTGCACATGCCTACACATCCATATCATGCTGGCTCCCAACATGTTCACCCCAACATCCATTCCTGATGTCAGCGACTATTAGTTGTCCTGCAGCCATATAAAAGTCATAGTTGTGCCGTGGTTCTTGCGTAAAGTACTGAATTCTGCAGAATGTGCCATTAGTTCGGTAGGAGTTCTAATCTTACTGCAGTCAACTGGAGTGCATGCTTTGTGCAATTGCTTGACATTAGAGAGAGCATTCTACACCAGCATTTGGGGGGCATGGCTATTATCATTTATTCCTCACCAGACGCTGCTGATGTCATCAGTTATAAAATGTTGTCTGAAACTCTCAAAGTCAGATTTGAGCTGTGGCGCTTGCCTTAAATACTGAAGCCTCTAGTCAGTGTACTTAGGTCGGAGTTCTGTTCTCACTGCAGTCAATTTGTGTGTGTATGTGGCTGTGACTGTATACTTGCTTGACATTAGAGAGAGCATTTTACACCAGCATGTGGGACACTGCTATTACCATTCACTTCCCTACCAGACGCTACTAATGTCATCAGCTATAGTTAATTTGCAGATGTGCAGTATTCCCATCAGGGCAGGGTCAGATACTGGCCTGTAGGCCAGGCACGTCACATTATCCTAGTCAATACAGATTACAGTGACAGTGCTTTCAATATATCTACATATGTCATGGCATGGTTTGTAGAGCCTGTATTTTCTTGGTGAAAAATCACGGACCTTTTCTATATGGACACTAGTAATATCTTGACTGTATGCAACAAATATATGTGAGTTGTTAATGCTAAATCCATGTCTGCTCATCTGTTAGATGTCCTGACAGAGGTCACTGAGGGCATGCATGATGAGAACACTATCATCCTGTGGAATTTGACTATGCCAAGGCATTTGACACATATCCACACTGAGGTATTCACTCAACACTGTCAAATGTGGCCATAAACAGCTATCTCACCAAGTGGGTAGACCACCGGATCACAATCACATACATGGCATCTAAATATGTTGAAATGTGTGAAGTGATGTATATCTCTGGTCCAGTGATCAGGCCCATATAACAGGGCTGTCTGCTAGGCCCTTTTCTGTCCATTATTTAAGTCACAGACTTCAAGATTGAAATACACATCCTCTGTTTAAACAGCTGTCTGGAGGACTACAGATTGTTATCAGTCATTGACTCCAACTGTGATATTAGTATAATACAGACAGTATCAACGCACACACTAAAGATTGCTGCTACAGCCATGCCAATACATGAGATGATGCAAAAACATGGGGGGTGTGGATTTGTTAAGTTATGAAAACAAATGCACAAACCAAGGATAATATAGACATCACACTCTATAACAAATCAATTGGTATATGACTTGTGTCCTGGGGTACATGGTATGTGGAACATCCACCAGCATGTGGCCATGGTGTTGAGTACATCCTTGTATGTCATGCAACTACTGACTATGTGCAGGACATTCACATCAAAGGCCATAATACCTCTACAGATCACAGCCTTTATCACACCAGTAACTGAGTAGAATGTACCCTTCATCATGTACCTCTATACATATCTTCCAGTGAAATGTAACTGAAGTGCAACACCTTTGCCACACTGAGCTGCCACACATCTTATTGGCCATACCTAGATATTCTTTTTGTTGCATAAACATTACTGTCTGATAGTGCAGAACACCCATCAAGGTATTACATCACATGCATGTGTGATATCTGTTCTGGTGATGCACACATTGCATACATAACTGTTTGACAACAGTGATGGAATGGGTTACATTCATGACAGTGTGAATTATGCCATATATATGCCATATACACCAGTCAACTAGCCTGAATTCATCATAATGTTATATACAGGTATAGCAGTGTCTCTCCTAACACCTCCACCAGATGTTACAGTGTCAGGATGGTGTGCTTGATTACCCTCATAGATTGTTGATGTTTCATAATAGTTGTACAAGTGTGTTCATGCAGAACCATCTATGATCACTCAGAAACACACATGTTGTGGCAGAGACTTGGTATTACTGGTAGTATTATTCTGATATTGTCCATGACTGTCTGTGCTTCTTTTACTGTTGTCCATAGGTCTGTAACTATGTCCTACGTTTTGGAAACCTCTGCTGACATGACACTCATATTCAGGCATATCAGTTTGCACAACTTCACAATATGCACCCAACCCCAATTGTATATTACATCACTGATAGATGTCCTCTCCATCGTTCATGTCAGGATGCTTATCTCAGAAAGACATATCTTCTCCATTGTTTTGTCACCTTGTTTGATAGTCACATGATACACATTTTTTGCTGTGAAGTCCATACTGTACCATGTTGATATGTGATAAGTATCCCTGCCACTACCGTCTTGCATTTACTTGCCCTCATCTGTTATACATGACAGTGTTTCACCTGTCCTCTTTCATGTGTCCATCCCTACAATTCATCTGTGTGTCTCTATGCAATGCAAACGCTTCCTCTGACTCCTTATTTTAAATGGCAGGCCATGTACCCTTACAGATCATTTACCCAACCTTTGTACAGAATAGCTTGAATGGGTTTTCACACTACTCTGCACTGTATACAGTGTCTTGTAGTGTGTTTGGAACATATACATTACTATATGATAAAGTCTGGTAATCGTTGCGGCATTCCATGCAATTCTGCTAACCTAGGTTGGTGTAAGGGAAACAGGTTTGCTGTCTTTGTAGCATTACATGGTTTTCTGGCTGCTAACACTTTTGCCTGCCATAAAACCATGCTTGTTTATGTTTAAACATGGTACACTTCATGAATATGTAATTAGAGCTACTGCTCACTGTGCAAATAAATAAACTCCATGTAGGCTTCACATGTACCCTACACTAAGTTTATTGAATCCTGTTGATTATCTTTGTAGAGTGAGTGAACATTCAATCAAAGTGCAGAAAAACATGAATAAGTATTTTTAAGTATATAAAACAAAGGCAGAGTTAAAACATGTGCAGAAAAGCACAGAGCTACAAAATTAATAAAATAAAATGATGAAGGGATATTGTGCTGCTATCCAAGATGACACTGCATAATGGGGGGGGGGGGGTTCATGTCCAGTTCATTCAGTATGGTCACCGCCTCAAAAAAAAAAAAAAAACAAGCAGTCAAACAAACAAAAGAGGTTTTATGGTTCATGACGTCTGCAACTATTTAGCTAAAGGTTGGAAAAGGTTTCATAAATGTAGCAAGATTTGCATATAATATAGTCAAATGACCAGAACAAACAGAAATATTTGCTGGCACTGTTAAATAGCATCCTGTGGTTACAGTTCATAATTTAAACAGCAGGAATGAGGGTGCTTTTGTTGGGAAAGTTGTTGATTAAAGGCATAGATACTGTGTTTAAGCTGGATACTAATACAGAACATTTTCTGAAACTACACTGAAGGCTCTGAATGTCTCTAATTAATGTACATGTTTTCATGAACTCTTGATTCATTCATGCACAAGATAAATCCTTTTGGAAAGATGTGACTTGGTTATTATCCAAATGGAGAAAATATTGAATGATGTTCTAACAGATGTTTTTGTAAAAGCAAATAAAAGCAAACAGACATTTTTGCCATAATACCTATAAGGCTAAATTATGTTTTGTTTATGTTACGGTAAGAGCATAATTAAACAACCCCCATCTAATAGCTGGCTATGTTTTTGTTTGGCACCAGGCTATGTAACACTACCATAATCCATGACAAAGGACGTCGTATAACACAGCCTTGAACACCCCCCCTACTGTGAATTTAAACTGACTAGTAATACTTTGCACCATGCCTTACTCCCCTACACTCATGCATTATTTCCTAGACATCTTTGGGTAATATTTTTTCTTCTCAAAATTTATATTTGATTCCACATATATAATTACTATTATACAACCCCCCCCCCATTAATATTCAAAAACGTGCATGCTGATTGGTCAGCGTGCACGTTGTAAATCAGACTTATAGTAATGGAAAAAGGTCCGGTCGCCCGGACTTTTTTCATTACTATAACTCTTTTTTTCACACTGTCTCGCTATGTTAAACTCCTTTAACATAGTGAGACAGTTTGTAAAAAGCAACGGAGATCTTGCTTTCTCCGTTGCTTTTTTCAAAACTCTCTCGCTATGTTAAATGGGTTTAACATACCGAGACAGCTTTAAAAAAAGCAACAGAGATTCTCCGTTGCTTTTTTTAAAACTGTCTCGCTATGTTAAACCCATTTAACATAGCGAAAACAGTTTGTAAAAAGCAACAGAGATCTTGATTTCTCCGCTGCTTTTGCCCACAGTTCTGATGTACTGCATAGGCATGCGCATGCAGTACATCAGAACTGCTGCAGAATACCAGACAGCTGTGGAAGGGCAGCAAGGAGGCATTATACAATGCCATTATTTAAGAAAAGTAATTATTTTTCTTAAATAATGTCATTATAATAGCAATAACCCACTTCTGGGTGTGGGTAATGCTGGATATACCCACAGTTGGCTTTGTTTGGCCACTCGGGCTTCGCCCTCGTGACCAAACCACGCCAACCATGGGTAAATCCAGCATTACCCACACCCAGGCATGGGTTATTGCTATAATAACCCCTCACATTTTATCCCTGTCAGCATTCCAGTTTTAGCATTCACACTCTGATTAAACTTGTCTCATGCAGGATATCACATTTACTAGTTCTGATCCCACTAGACATTTATTACTCCCTGTCTTTCTCTCTCTCCTTCTACAGCATCTTATAAATGTTACCACTGATCTCTCTTTTACTTTCTACTTTTAAAAATCCCCTTAATTTTAGGTGTTCTGAATCATGTCAACTATAACACTTTAGTATTTGACCAGCACTGTATTTTTCTACTCGACTACAGTATATTGCATCATTTTACTGTATAATATTTTAAAAAAATGTTGCACTGTTCTTTTATTTATTGTTTATGATTTATTCTTAGAATTGTGTAATTTCACTCTTCTTAGCTGTACAGCGTAATTTTGGAGATTTTCTCCCCAGCCCTCCACTGAAACAGCAACATTTTTCATCTCAGCTAGACTTTCCCAGTAAATGAAAATAAACAAACAAACAAGCAAACAAATAAATGCAACAGAAACAGGAAACACCTGATTAAGCAGCCATGTCCAGAAAATATTTAACTGTCTGTAAGTCAAGTCAAATGAATTATCAGTGGCACAGGAGTGAGAAGAATCATCATTGTCTCGGAGTGAAAACTCTTCAGCTCAGCCAAATAATTCCACAAGTTATGGATTCTGAATCTGATACTAACATAGTTATATCCAATCCTCAACCTGCTCATATGGATAATTCTCTAGGTTTGGAAGAGTGCCCAAGAAATAAACCCAAATTTAGACAAAGTACTGTGAATTCATATGGTACAGGTAAAGTCTGCAGTTAAGTAGTGTTAGGCTGTGTGTGTGTGTGTGTGTGTGTGTGTGTGTGTGTGTGTGTGTGTGTGTGTGTGTGTGTGTGTGTGTGTGTGTGTGTGTGAGTGTGTGTGTGTGTTGGTATTCCAGCGAACACCTATTCAGCGACCCGTAATCAACAAAAATTGTTTCAGCAATTCGCTGAATTTATTAAGGGCAACCAAACAGTTGCTCAAAGCACAACGGACCAACTTTAATGTGACTCTAGCTCGCACTCCCCTAACTATATATACCAACTCCGAGATCACCCTACAGTGGAAAAAAGGGCAAAGTCCTGCAGTTCTCCATTGTCTTTTCGGCAACTATTTTGTTGCCCTCAGTGAATTCAGTGTTGCCCTTAGTGAATTCAGTGAATGATTACACTATACTATACCATTTTGGTGACCTAACATAGACCCGTGTGTGTGTGTGTGTGTGTGTGTGTGTGTGTGTGTGTGTGTGTGTGTGTGTGTGTGTGTGTGTGTGTGTGTGTATGTGTGTGTGTGTGTATGTGTGTCTATCTGACTGTGAAGTTGCAGTAGGGAGGTTATCATGTGGGTAGGCTAGGTGTGTGTTCACACGTGTATGTGTGTTTGTGTGTAGCCTGAGGTGGCTGTCATACTTTTACACATCTCTAGACTAATGATTAAAGCCTCAAACATTAGACAGAGGGACGACTAGTTACAATGAATGCTTCTTTATTAATACATGGGTTGGGGCGGGGAACTATCCATCAGGGATACTACTTTATTATTAAGTGGATCACTCTCTCTCTGATCCACTTAATAATAAAGTAGCATCATTGATAGATATCCACCAGGGGTGCTCCTTTATTATCACATGGGCCAGGAGGGAACTAGCCACTAGTAATAACTCTTTAAAAACATGCCTTAAGGGCACATATAAAATAAAAACAAAATAAACCCAGAAAGATGAAGTGGGTTAATGAGAAACCTGACACCAAGGATACTTTAAATAGCATGCCTTAAAGGCACTAAAAAGGATTCAAACCCTATGCCATTCCACCTCCCACAGCCTCTGCAGCATCACTAGACTCTAGGGTTAATATAAGTGTATTAAGGTTTTTTTTAACTTATAATGAGGATCTTGGGCATTATTCAAAGCCTGCAATAGTTTGTGAGCTAAGAAGGAGAGGAACAGAGCATATTTAAGCATACCTCTCAGCAACAGACACGTAATCAGGGCTTTCAATTACTATTGTTATACACTTAGAAAGCTGCTAAAATGACATATTTTGCATTAGCAAGCAGTTAGTAAAGGATATAAAGTCTGAACCTCTTATATCGGGCATTAATGACTTGGAGTGCAATCATTTGTGATTTATGAGAGTAGAGGAACCATTGGCATTGTTCTGTCTAGTCAGGGAAAGTAAGTGGTATGTGACGTGTGTGCATATGTGAGTGTGTGTGTGTGTGTGTGTGTGTGTGTGTGTGTGTGTGTGTGTGTGTGTGTGTGTGTGTGTGTGTGTGTGCATTTGTTACTGTGTGTGTGTTTATAGGGGAGAATAAATGAGGGGGATGTCTGTGCCAATATGAATCATGAGCCAACAGTTCTAAGTACCATGGAAAAGTGCTAATCTGCACTCACTGTAGTTGATACTCCATTTTACAGCAGCTCTTACCATGAGCCATGGGGCTGTTTCTGAATCCCATGAACAGACTCTTATATTGACTGTACATACTGTTTAAATTTCAAATAAGCATTTCCTGAAATTTTATCAGAATGTATCGGTGTATAAGATACAGACCATGTTATATAGCTAGAGAATAGTGTACATACACACACACACACACACACACACACACACACACACACACACACACACACACACACACATATATATATATATATATATATATATATATATATATATATATATTTTTATTTTACATTTGTTGACCGGGTTGGTCCAACTGGACATTGAGTCCATTTTCAGTGGAAGCCCGGGGAGAAAACCTCCAAAAATACTTTCATTTATAAATAGAATTACAGAGAGTAACATTTTAGTTAATGAGCATTTAAAGTATTTATATATATATATATATATATATATATATATATATATATATATATATATATATATATATATTGAAGTGATGCATGTGGTACAATATAATATACAGTTTTCTTTTTTTAAAGTAAGGGTACATCACATATTTATGTATTTATGAAGTTATTTGTTATTAGGTATTTTTGATTTTACAGAGGTATGGCTACTAGATTGGCGAGTCATAGTATCTTGCATTACGATCTCAGTTTGAAGTATAGCTTCCTGTTCAAAACTGCCTCTTCCATCTTCTATCTTGAGACTGAATATAGTTTACACATACTAAGACACTAAACAGATTCTTCTGATAGAACTGATACACTGATATCATCTAATACTAAAAAGTATGATACATTAAAAATACATTGCCTGTGTTTCTACCGTCCAAACACATAGAACATTCATAGTTCCAGTTATAATTTTATAAATCATGAGTTATAACATCAGAAATTTAGCTTCATTGTGAATGGAAAAATGAACAAAGAGAGAAGGATACAAAAAATGTCACAACCAAAACAATGAAAATAAGCACTTTAAAATGCACAAAACACCGAATTGCATGACATTCAACCAAATTAACGCACAACCTTACAAATAAAAATGACATCAATTATTGTTCTTTTGTTTGGGCAATGCCTCACCCTTCTATTATATATCTCTATATATAGTCATCACCATAGCTTGCGGTATAAGCCCTCTCAGTATGGTTTGATATTCTATAAATCATTTTTACTCTCCGCTATCTAAAAGCTTTATATACAAAAATGGAAACAGAGCTGATATTTTTGTAGTGATTAAGTCTATGCACCCCATACCTCCTTTTCCAATGCAAACATAACTTTGGAGTAACAGCCATACATTTATCTTACAGTATAAGTCCTGTTAGTATGCGATGATGATTCATGAATAAGCTCTACTTCAGAACATTATATCTGATTACCCTGTTCTTGCAATATTAGGACTGATATGTGGAGCTTAGTGCAACTGTGTTTACAGACAAATTTTAAAATAATTAGATTTTGGCATGTTTTCCCCAAATTATATGTCTGTCAACGTTGCTACAAAAGGTGAACCATTCTGCATTATAAAAATGACATACATGAGCTCTATTCATGCACTTTACTACTTTTCTCCCATTAATAAGCTAAGCACAATACTCAAGAGAACAGACCATTTATTTTGAATGTTACTGAGTAAAAAAATGTCCTAGCCAGATACAGTACCACTGGAAAATGAAATTACATTAATTTAGATCAGAAAATTTGGGAATGGCTTCAAAAGTAGTTTACACTAATATATTTGTATTGTCCCAACATTATCTATTACTTTCTGCTCTTTTTAATGTAATATTTGTCACCGGAACATAACCTTTAATATTTACATTTTCACTTTAGGAGAAAGAATGCAGCACAACTTTTATAAGATAAGGCCTGCCATTATTCTATAAGAATACATTTTAGATCACTGAACAGAATTTTCAAGGCTATTTAGAAGAAATAGGTATTTCATGTAAAAGCAGATGCTTGACTGTTTTATGTTGGTGCTCTTGCTAGTAAAGTTCCACTGCATTTACAGTATGGAATTTAAAAAGGACCAATGACACAACAACTGTTCATTTTATGGTAGTTTGGTGTGAATATCTAAACTGTATCAAAAAGCTGCAAATATGGTATGTAGCACTCTGTAGCATGCTGCTGACATACCAGGAAACTTACAGTTAAACTACTCCGACACAATAATGAAGCTTATTTATTGGACACTTGTTTTACTAGTTGACAAAGATGCAAATGCAATGTCAAAGAGGTTTGAAAAATAACAAAAGGATCAAGTTTATTCAGCTATGTATCTAAGTCCCTAACTGACTTTCTTCACCATACATATATAAAACCTATCTGCCTTAACATTAGGAAAACAGCACTGCTAGTGCAAAGAAATGTAAATAAAGTAACAGACTTTAACTAAAGAGGCCATGTGATTGACACTGAGACAAAAATCTATTACTAAAGATATCTTTTTTTACATTGCTTAGACTCAAGTGATGTGAAAAAAATCATGGGATGCATTCTGAGTGGGTGGAAATGTGAAAGAAACATACAATTCTGATAAGCAGAAGGTGCTGGCTGTCCTCCTTTTAGAATATATTTACGCCGGAAATGGAAGAATACACAGAATGCCAAATGTATTACTTTCCCCTGAAGCACTCGGAACAGATTCGGTGTTCTCATTGCAAACTAACTGATTTTCTTCATGCTTAGGCAAATAGAAAATTGGTTTCACAGTCAACTGACAGTAAATTTTCCAAAAAATATTCATAATTCTGACTGCAATCTTAATATTGAGTAGCAATAAAGTAACAATTTTTTAACCTCTGTCTCAGCCTCTCTCTCTCTCTCACTTTCACGTTCCAGTGTTCACATTTCTTTAGATTAAGAAGCGAGACAGATGAGTAGGAGCTATTTATGAATGTGAATATATCACATGGTACCAAAACTGTGACACACAGAAATCCATGCCACATAACATATTTTACACAGTTTATCTTGCTTTAGGGGTTTAATTTATTTCAAATTACAATTCCCATCTCCATAGATTTACAGTGCGTTTTCTTTGGTTTGCATTGTTCGGGACTTAGAATCAAGTGGAAGCATGTGTCTGTGCAACAAAGAAACAAAACTTGTAACCGACCTGTATAATGAAACCTTTAGAAAATTCTGGTAGTAGAATAAAGTGACCATTTGTGTTCACAAAATGCAAATATGGTTTATTATAAATCAGCAAAGACAGCAACACACAAAAAAATAATCCAGTTCAATATTAGATATGTTAGGTTAAGTGTTTTCATCCTATTCCTGTCAGGACTTCATCAGAACACATTAAACATAGTAAATGGAGTTGATTAAATATAACATCAGGGGTATGTCACATGTCAAATTGGCCCAATCTCATTAAGACTTTAATCTGAATGTCAATTTGACATGTGACTTAACCTTTATTTTATATTTAATTAATATCATTTATTATGTTTAATAGGTTCTGATGAAGTCCTGACAGGAACAGGATGAAAGCCCTTAACCTAACATGGTGGTGCTGCGGTAGCGTTGTCGCCTCACAGTAAGATGCTGTCTGGTTCGATTCTCAGCTAGAGCGTCTTCTAAGTGGAGACATACCTTTGTTGAAGGTTGTGTGTCAGGCCTGGCAAGCCGGTACATAAAAATCAACTGCCAATTATTACCTGACCGGAGTTCCGCTGTGGCAACCCCTAACCGGGAAAAGCCGAAAGACACAAAAAAATTATTTCATTGTGCTTTGCTGTTCTTGTTGATTTACAATAAACCATATTTAGATTTTGTGAATGTGGATGTCACTTTATTCTACTACCAGAGTTCTTCTAAAGGTTTCACTACATAAGCATTATCCTGATTGTTCAGAACTTTCTAGACTGTTTAAAACAAAATGCAGGTATTTGAGTTATATATTTAATATGCTTTTGCTGATGTAGTTGACCTTCTTGGTAGTGCCCATTTACACTAGTGAGTGGGGAGAAAATGTCCACAATTGTTATAAAGGCCTTTAAAAACAGGCCAAGAAATAGCATCAAGAAAGTAAAATAAGTATATAACAAAAATATACGATAATTTATCAGAATAAAAGAAAATAAGAATGATTCAGTGAGATATAAACAGATTATGTATACTACTAATTTGGTTCTGTTCTAAGTAATAACTGCTCTGCTTTTCATAGGCAAATATAAGGCTAACTACCTTGAAGGAACATTTTAAGCCTAGCTAATTACTTGAAGTTAAAATCAAACTTTGTACTGTGTGTCTCTAAGGTGAAGATCTTAACAATTTTGCCAAACCCACCCCCACAAATAGTTTCCTGACTTTCCATGGACAAAAATATACAGTTGAATGAACCGATCAAGAAAAAGTCATTTTTACAGTTAACAAATTCTGGCATATTCCTCAAAGATGATCCTAAACACACACAAACACACACACACACAAACACACACACACACACACACACACACACACACACACACACACACACACACACACACACACAGAGGAATTTAAACAACTACAATAACACCATTGAAGATAGTGACATTCTGGCAAATAAATGCCAGCTATGAATATAATTTTAGATCCTAGCATTATGGTACCAAGTTAAGACTGCACTTAAAGTATCTATTTAGTCTTGCGTTTTTTTTTCAGTTAATATATTGTAACTGAACTAATGCGGCAGAATGGAGGTGGAAAGTTTAATATATGCTTGCCACTATAAAGGAAAAGGAGAAAGCCTGTATACAATATTTATAGCATGTGAAATCATGAAAAAAAACAGGACTCTATAGTTATTGACATTATTCGGGTCTAATAATATAATATACCATGTACATGTTCTTTATTTATGTGAAGGATAGGAATTATAGGGCAAGTAAGTCATGAGACCATTTGTATTTTAATGTTACCCACCCTCATGATGTACCCCACACTGTTTACAGAACAAATAAGTTAGGGCTGGGAAGAATTTGCACAAACCCATCCAATCATGAAGGTTCATCTTGAAGCATGGAAGGTTGTCACTGCATGTAACCTATAAGGTCAGTTTATTCCAGAGATGGGGTAGACATTGGGTAATAATAAATCTGTATGCCCACCATGTTTATTTTATAAGTTGGTGAAGATTCAGAGCCTTAGAGCTAGTGTTAGTGGAGCTGTTTGTCTTGTGGAGATATAAAAGGTCAAGGAGGGTTCGGGCCTGTCTATATATATATATATATATATATATATATATATATATATATATATACCAGTGATGGCACTGTGCTCTATAATTTGTCTAATTAGGTTAGAACACAGTTAACAATTGATGGAAACCTTCACAATAGTGGCTTTTTGTAAATAGATTTCAGTTGCTCAACTCACCTGTGGAATAAAAGCTATAATCACAACTCAGTAATTAACACACATAACACAAATCGAAAGTTTTGCTGAGCACAACACTGCGTGTTACTAACCAGATCATGTATCTTCATTTTGATAAAATGCTTGCACACTAGTTAGCATCTACAGAGCAGTCTGGTCACTAAATTATTATACTGTACAATAGCACATAATGTTATGAAGTGCTTCCAAAAAAACTAAATCCCAAGCTCAAGTACAAGGTTTCTAATCTGTGCTGTCTAGTACACATGGAAAATGCCCCTTAAATCAGTAGAACATATAGTAGACCTTCTTGTCTGAGTATAGATCAAGTATGCAGGAGAAGGCAATGTAAACCACTGAACTTACTTTTTAAACCACATATTACTGCGTGTGCACGCGCACACACACACACACACACACACACACACACACACACACACACACACACACACACACACACACACACGAAAAGCACATGCACAAATGCTTGCACATGCACACATACAAGCACATATGCAGTTTTCAATTGTGCAATAGGTAATACACTCACATTTGGTACAGAATATTGTGTGTTCTATTCTCACACCAGCCAGATTGAATACTGACATTGCAGTACAGCATAAGGGGGGGGGGGTGCTGCACTCCTGAGTATGCCATCCTTTAGATGACATGCTAGAATGAGGTTCTATCTGCTTGAGCAGCTGATAGCTCAGGTGGATTTAAAAAAAAAACTGCTGTACCTATCAAAAAAAGTAGGGGAAGGTACCCAATGCCTTTGCCAAATTTCCTGTAATAGTATACATACCACCTTGGATCTCCGTGAAGAAGAGGCTACTAACCTAGCCAAAAAGGATAAATGGGCTTCTTATTGAAATGTTGGCATATAAAATGCCAAGTACTAATATGCCACAGGAAAAAAGACAGAAAAAACAGGAGAAGAGCAAATCTAGAAGATCTTTCTTCTCCTTAAAACTTCCTTTTTCAGGTGTCAAGCCCTCCCAAAACTTATATATACAGGCTTGTTGGCTGTTGGTGAAGCACCCACCAAGAGGAGAAAACGCTGAGAGAAGAAGGGAGCCACTTTTGAGATTTTAAGTATTTTTTCTCTGTTTATTTGCTAAGTTTTTCTGCATAGTTGCCTAGTTTGAGCATTTTCTGGCTTGTTAAACTTGATTTCTGCATTAGTAGCTGTATTTAGAGCACAACCAAAAGCTGTTTACTGAATTTCCTGTTTGCACTTAATTTTAAAATCGTTTTTTCTCAAAACTTGCATATTTTCTGTTTTTGACCTAGCACTCTTGTGTGGGGTCATTTACTGCACTGTTATAACTTGATATTACTTGTGAACCTCTGCTATCTCTGAAAAAACAAAACAAAAAAAAATCTTGCTTTTTCCCACTTTTCTGAGATTTAAAAAAGTTCAGTTACAGGCTTGCTGTTCCTGAACTGTTTGTAAGTTTCTGTGAGGCCATTTTTGCTTGGGCTAAAGGAAAGTCTTTCTGTTGATCAGTGGCAGTGAAAAACATTGAGCAGCTCCCCTGCCCCCCGTGGGAGTGGTTACTGACTTGAAACTGTAGTTTTATTGGCTGTATTGGGTCAATTCCTGGCTCTTTCCAGCCCCTGCTATCAAGCACGCTTTAGCATGCTTTAGCGCGGAGTTGTCACTAGAGCAGCATCGGGCAGCGCCGGTTTAACAAGGTTAAACTTTTTCTGGCTCCATAAAGTCTGTTCTTCATTTTTTCCCTTAGAACTGCTCTACTAGTAATCTAAACAGTATATCCCTTAACTAAAAAGCGCAGCACTTGTTCCTAAAAAGCTTTTTTTTTTTTTTTCTCCAAAAAAAAAAAAAAAAAGCTCGGCACTTGTCTTAAAAGCATCTTCTTTTCAGGCTTAGCACTTCTGTATTATACAAAGTCCCTCACTAGCAAACCCCCCCCAGGAGTACCCACTTCCTTACTAAGTCCTCTCTCATTCAGTTACACCCCCAAACTTCTTAATTTCTCTAGCATGTCGAAGGGCCAGATGCTGGCGTCCTCTCCTGTCCAGTTGGTGAATCTGGGAATATTGAGGCAATGTTACAATTGCCTCATGTACACAGACAACCCTCTCCTCCTCCCACATAATGCAGCTATTTAGCCAAACTGGAGGCTGAGCTCTCTCAACTCAGGACTGGCAAGACCAGACAGGAGGAGAAGGCAACTACACACACCACAAAACCAGTCTCACATAAAGCTATCACAACAATGAATCAAACACATAAACACACAAAGACATACTTGGAGGCTCTGAGCAAAAATTTACCTAAACAGCAGAGGCCTCCAAAGCAGACACCCAAGCAACCGCCACCTCAAGACACACCACAGGCAACACATAAAACACAAAATCAGTGTGCAAAGCAGTCACAGCCCTTAAGGCCAAATACAACACCAAACATACTTGTCATGGGTGACTCCATAGTCAGACACAATGACGTCCCACTCACCAGGCTGAACAAGGAGAGGGTCACAGTAAGCTGCCTATCGGGCGCTAGAATCCGCCACATAACACAAGCACTCGGGTCACTCCACAGCAAGTACAAATATGACACAGTCATTGTCCATGCTGGTGTGAACGACCTGAGACGTACCTCCCTGGACTACATGAAAAGAGACATAGAGGAGCTCTCTGATTATGTAGCCCAGGCAGGTATGACCCTGACCCTGAGCAGCATCCTTCCTTCACCAAGAATGATGCCACAACATAGAGACAAGATGATCAGCTTTAACAATTGGCTTAATTTCTGGTGTCATTCAAAGGGGATCCAGTGTCTGTCTGCCTGGGATGACATGCTTGACAAGCCACGCTGCTTCGCAAGGGACGGCTTGCACCTGTCACCCCTGGGATTCCGGATATTGGCTAAGGCTCTTGCCATCCCCGTAGTGCCTTTCAAATTCTAAACCTACTACCCTAGAAAACAAAAATGGGAAGAAACTAAGGGTAATGCTGCTCAATGCCAGAAGTCTAAATCTCAAAATGCACCCACTCGAGGCCCTTCTCAGTATGGAGAACATCGATGTCTGTGCTGTGACTGAAACCTGGTTCAAGGCTCCTGAGAGCACCCCGGCACTATCAGGTTTTACCTCATATCATGCGTTCTGGCCCCAAAACTCGGACCACACCACCAAAGGAGGGGGTGTATCCATATTCATCAAGGATACCCACACCTCCAGGATGGTGGCAACGCACGAAGCATCGGAAACCATCCAGGTGCAATTAACCATAGGCAAAACTGCTCTACAATTTGTAGCATGCTACAGGCCACCCTCTCAAACTCAAGAACCCCACACAGCCTTCCTGAAGACACTGGAGGGTATAAATGTATCTCCAAACACCATTATATTGGGTGACTTCAACTACCCGAATATAGACTGGGAACATTACTCAAGCCCAAACTTTCTAGACCAAGGGTTCCTGGAGTTCATAAATTCAAATGCCATGGAACAACTAGTCAACGTTCCCACAAGAGGAGAAAATATACTAGATCTCATCATCACAAACATGGGGACAAAATGCTCCACACCGGAAGTATATCCCTCATTGGTGAGATCAGATCATAAACTAATCTCACTGGATATCCACATCTCGCCCCCACCCCACAGTGAAGAACTTCTCTAAAGCAAACTTCTCACTACTCAAGACTGGTGTGGTATCCTTCAAGGCCCCCGAGCCAGTGGAAACCACAACCCAGGCTGCGGAAGCCCTTACAAATGCCTTCTACGAACACCTCCAGGACTGCATGGATCAGGCAATCCCTAATAAAACCAAGACTCTTTCCACCAAGGGCAAACGTCCAGTCTGGTGGACCCCAGCCATAAACAAACTTTACAATAAGAGGAGAAAGCTGTTGCATGATAGAGAAAAATCCAAAAAAGAGAAGACACCTTTGATCATTATTAGTAAAAAAATACGAGCACTCATAAAATCATCCAAGGCCAACTTTGAGAGAAAAATTGCCATAGATTCAAAAGACAATCATAAGGCCTTCTTCAGCTATGTTAGAAACCTGGGTGGAAACTCCCAGATATGCTCAGAATTAGTCCAAAATGATACAAAAATCACTGAACCCACAGACATTGCCAACATACTGGCAGACAGGTTCAGTGCAAACTTCACCCCTCTCTCCCCCAAAAGGAGAGATAACTATCCCAGCGGAGTGCAGCCTCCCAGACATCTCCAATGCGCAGGTGAAAGCTGCTCTCTCTAAAGCTAAAAACACAGCATCAATGGGACCGGATGGTGTCCCCGGCTGTGTGCTACACAAACTCAATGAGGAACTAAACCCGCACATAAGGCAGCTGTTTAATCTTAGCCTTATCACAGGATATGTGCCCAAGGAGTGGCGTACGGCAACTGTGGTCCCACTCCACAAAGGCGGTGCCTCTACGGACCCTGGTAATTACCGCCCCATAAGCTTAACAAGCCTGGTCTGCAAAGCTATGGAGAGGATCATAATGGAACTCATAAACAAAGACATAGGGGACTTGCAGACATTGGACCTGACCCAGTTTGGCTTTGTCAAGGGCAGATCATGTCTTTTGAACTTGGTCGACTTCTTCGAAACAGTCACCAAGGCCATTGATGAGGGAAAGGCAGTCCATACAGCCTACCTTGACCTTGCAAAAGCTTTCAACACAATACCCCACTCGGGTAATATAGAGAAACTTACCAGCTTAAATGTAAACCCATATGTCACAAGATGGGTTGCAAACTGGCTAAAGGACAGAACTCACAGGGTTAGAGTAGCTGGCGCCATGTCAGACTCCAAGCCAGTCACAAGTGGTGTCCCACAGGGCTCAGTCCTTGGCCCCCTGTTGTTCGGCATCTACTTCTCAGAAGTACAGGCTAACATAGGAGGACTATGGCTGACAAAATTTGCAGATGACTGCAAACTGGGAGCCACAGTGGAAAGTACATCGGACACAGATATCCTTCAGAGGGGTCTCATGGAAACTGATAGCTGGTGCCAGAGCCATGGCCTGAAGTTAAATGCCAAAAAATGTATAGTCATACCCTTCAGGAAAAACAAGGTAACCCCAAGCTACCATATAGGTGGCAATCCACTAAGCACAGAAGAGGTTATCAGGGACCTGGGGACCCAGGTTGACAGTGGCCTTTCTTTTGACACTCACATTGCTAAAGTGGTTAGAAAAACCTTCTACATTGCCCACCTGATCATGAAGGGATTCACATCCAGATCAAGTGAGGTTATTGTTCCCCTGTACTCTTCACTTATCAGACCAATGATCGAGTACAATGCCCCATTCGGGATGTATCTCACCCGACACCTGCAGCAATTGGAGAGACCCCAAAATTCCTCACCAAAAGGATAAAGGGACTCCAAAATCTGTCATATGCTGCCAGACTGAAGAAACTCCAGCTGTATTCAGTCACATACCGTCTGCTCAGAGGTGACCTGTGCCTGACATACAAGGCCATGTCCAACCCGGAATTAATGGGCATGCTCCACCTCAAAAAATCCAAATCTACCAGATCCACTAGAGCAAGTGACTTAAACCTTAGCACGGATATAAATAGGACATTCTGGAGGGATAGATTTGTCACCCAGAGACTCCCTATGTTGTGGAATAAAATCCCAGTCCATGTGAGGTAGAGCACCTCGCTGGCTCTGTTCAAGAGAAATCTTGACCGGTGGATGGGAGATCGTAGGTTTACCCCGGGAATCATCTCTGTGTCACTGCTGGACAGAGGCACAACAAACTAATGGGCACAGTATTTTTTAACATAAGCCACAAAATCTCTGGGCTAGGCTTATAAGTGCCTTAGGGCAGATAGCCTAGTATAAACCTATGAACCTATGAACCTATGAACCATACCTTGGAGAAAAGGGGATATTCATTGAAATAGCATCATAGACTTAGTATATGTAAGTCCTTTCTCTGAGCCATTCAGCATCTATATTTCAGAAGTCACTGTAACAGGTCTGACATTTCAAACATTTACTGATAAGGGTACATATATATATATATACATACATATGTATATATATATATATATATATATATATATATATATATATATATACCGAGAGAGAGATGATATATATATATATATATATATATATATATATATATATATATATATATATATACAGAGAGAGAGAGAGAGGTGATGTGCCTGCAAAGTATCACAGCAACTTTCATCAGCAAAAATTGACTGACAAATATTGCTGATGGACATCCTTAAAAAAAAAAAAAAAAAAAACACTGAGCATGTGACTGAAAATTTAGCCCCTTTATCCCCTACCCAATGTTACTTATATATAACAAGAGATCTGTAGGGATTATTTAATGATAACATTAACAAGCTATTATTAAGTGATAGAGATCCATTAAAGGTAACAGGAGGAGCTGTGAGCGATGAGTGCAGGAGCGGTGCCCAAATTTGTTTGGAGAGTTGGGGGGAAAGTATATAATTTTTTTGGATGTGGAAAAAAAAAGTGTTTTGTTCCTAAAACTCTATCTAACACTAGTTAACAGGTATTACTTAACAAGTTAGTTTTAAAGAGTTTTGATATGTCAAGCAACGGCTACTGAAAACAAAGAATGTCCCTTTCCATCCTTAACAAACAGACCATAAAACTTTAGGAGACAACATTGAAGAAATAGACTGGCTATGAATGATGCAAACATACCATGACTGAAATATGTAGAATCCGTAGCTCCTCCTCTGCTGACTCGCTGTGTGGCTTGCTAGTTGGAGCCATACCTGATATATACTGGTTACTATCTTGGTGGTGGATGTGAAAAAGTAAAGTGCCGTTTTCCAGCCACTGCTGCCTCCATCGAACTAAAGGGATGTCTTCAGAATTGCCTGTAATTTCTGAGGTAGACAAAGACAATAAGGAAGAGAAATAAAATTAATGTTAATTAATGTTAAAGAAGCTACTTTTTGATTGCGTTTGAAGAGATTTTGTTTTGAAACATTTAACTTTTTGTCCATACCCAACTTATCTTGCATCATCATTATAATTTTTGTATGTCTGCTTTTGTTAAAAAGGCAAATTACAAGTGTGAACATTGACTGGATCACTTCTGTGCATGTAAGAGCATCACAGACATCATAAAGCATACAACATATTCAATGCAAATGTGCATAACAGGATATAAGGTCACCTGAGACATCTCTGCATTTCAACAGCTTGCTTTGCACTGCGACATCACTAATTCACATTTGGGAATGCACTTGAAAACTAAATGGATGATGAAACAGGAAACATAGGAATGCACATAATACAGTTGCTCTTGAATCTCAGGGGAGACAATTAGAGACTTAGGGACAAAAATCAAACCTCTTTTTTAAGATGAGAGGTGTTATTTCACTGCTTGCATGAAGGCAGTGATAGTCTGAATTATTATGTGTGTGTATGTCTGTGTGTGTGTGTGTGTGTGTGTGTGTGTGTGTGTGTGTGTGTGTGTGTGTGTATGTGGAGATCAAATAAACAGAAGTGCATATTGTTGTGCATTCCTCCTGTAAGAGAAACAATGATGAAAAAAAAAACAACGAAAGAGAGAATTGTCTCATTCTGACACCATTAATAGCAGTTTACTTTGCAAACATCTCTGTCCAGGTCAGCATTTGTACTGCAGCCATTTCCCAAGTCAGCAATCCATAACTAAGAGGGCTAATTTGGAGAATGTTTCTATTCTCATTGTCATCTACCAAAGACAACTGATTTCCTTTGAGTCAAGCTAGGCTGGAAGATGCATGAAATAAGAGGGTCTAGAACAGTTAATTTTTTTCATATTACCCTTGTGTGTGTGTGTGTGTGTGTGTGTGTGTGTGTGTGTGTGTGTGTGTGTGTGTGTGTGTGTGTGTGTGTGTGTTTGTGCATGTAATTCCATGGAGCCACTGGAGGCAAGATTTCTATTTGTAGAGTAAAAGTAAAAATAAAAATCATAACATACTTCGCAGAAAACAAAACAAAACAATAGTTTGGTTAGATTTCCATCAAACATAATTGCAGTCTATCACATATGTTTCAAGTCCAGGCTATCTTGAAAAGAAAGCCCCACCCACTGAGCCTTGATTAGGCATCAGACACAGCAATAAACTTCAGATGTTTCTTTCCAGTATAATTCCACAAGTTATTTCAGGATGGGGTCCTGCACTGTACTTCCAGTGTCTTCCAGCCACGCTTTAACTTCTCTATTCTGAACCTTCAGTTGATGAATGAACGTCCTGATTGTAGCCCTTCACATAATTTCCTTTTACACTGATGTAATTAGTAATCTGAGTCTTGCTAAAATGACTAATTCTTGTGAGAATATTCTCACAATCTGTACTGCAGCACACTGCACACACTGTACAAATACATTATTTCAGTACTATAAATAGCATGTTACTGCTACCAACCCCCCCCCCCCCAGCAAAAAGCCAGGCTTTAGGACTTATAATGATGTATTGTAGGACCTGGAAATCCTGCCAGCTTTTCTGTCTAGGACTTTGGGACTTTAGATCAATTTAAACTGAAAGAACTGGAGGGATAGCACCTAGTGGTAAAACTTCTTGTTGCCATCTGTCTGCCTACTTAACCACTACAATGGGGCATGGTCCATTGCCACATTAAAGTATCTGTCTAACATGTAAAATGTTACAACCCAGAAGGCCTACTTTATTGCTATTTATTAACTTTCAATGGCTATTTCCCTTCTTCATTACTCATTTGCTGATGCAGTTTACACAATGCTCCTCATCTTCAGATAGAACTGTCCCCAAACCTACTTCTGAGGCATTGGTATACAGAGGAAGTTGGGAGTCACTATCACAGGTTCATAACAAGGAATTCCTTTAAGTTCATGAAATGCTCTATCTGCTTCAGAAGACCATTGTGTGATGCCCATGCACTGACCTAGTAATCAAGGAGCATCAATCCTCACCACTAACACCAGTGATGGGCGTGCACATTGGGAGGATAACAAGTACACACACAGTAAAGTACAATTTCCCTTAAGAGCACACAGAGATCACAGTCAGTCTGGGTCTGGTTTCTCCCTTTCTCTCCAGATCCCCAATAAGACTTCCCACTGACACAGCTATAGAGTGGAGTCCTTAGCTAGGGTTCCAAGCCAAGTCCTCCCAGCACTCCCTCTGTCCAACCAGTGCTTCGTGTCCCTGCCCAAGTAGCTGACACATACACACGTTGAGATATGATTTATATACAACCACGCAGACACTCCTGGGGAAGGCTGGCAAAGGTTCACTAGCTATGCCCCTTCTGCCCAGGCTATAAGGTAGTAATCCACTGCCACTACAACCCCTACTTATCAGCTACTATAAGGCCTTTCCCAAAGGGTGACCAATTTTACTGTGCAATATTATTATCTAAATAGTAAGTGTGATTGAGACTTGAAGGCTATTTAGGAGTGACTGGTACAGTATCACCAAATACATGCAATGCAATCTTAGAGTTTATATTATCTCTACACAAAACAGACACAGTTGAAAGGTTTAAAAATATTTAATAATAAATAATAAAAATACAAGACAATACTTACTTCAACACAATGACCTAACAGAGTTCAGAAATCACAGGAACTTTAAAATAATATTGTAGGCTAGTCTGACATAAATATAGAAAACAGCTGAGCTAATCTGGCTATATTCTATCTACCTCTAAGACAAATACTAAGTTCTAAATAACTTTACCTACAAGGCAGAGTGCTGGTGAGCTGATGTGTTCAAGTTCAGACAAAATCCAAAATGCTTAATTCTCTCTCTCTCTCTCTCTCTGAGAAAGTCATAAATTGATAACACAGTACTGCTGAGTCATTTCACATTACATCATTCTTGACACTTCTCTGGTTCCCAGGCTACAGAAACTCAAAATTTACATTTCATAGTAAGCTTGCTCTTGGCCAGGAAGCCACAGCAATAAAAGACATTATACATGTAAAATCTACCAATTACATCTGGTCTCAAAACAAGAGAAATAATTCTTTAGTCCAGACATCCTGTCTCCAATATTTGAGATCAAACAGTCATAAAATGCTTTACTTTATCAGCTTTCTTCCAGCAGAGTGCACTGTGATTACATTTTTGAAGCTCAGTACAACATATACTTTAATCATAACATATAGTTCTCTTTGCATTTCTAGAACAAGCCTGCGGATTACATTAATATTTACAATGACATAAAATTATATGCAAAATTCTATCTGGCTGGGCTGGCAGCCTCTCAGTTTTTCACCCCCCCCCCCGAGGACTCAAGCTAGTTTTCCAAGTGACCCTTGAGAAACGTTGCTTGAGAGGGTGAGGTATATCTGGGTATACCTTACCCCATTCTCTCTCTTGAGCGCCCATCTGCATTGGCATTGCTAACCCCACTGCGGTGCTGCACTGTCATATCATATGCTTGCAACTCTAGGCTCTATCTTAGCAACTTGGCATTTTGCTGGCTGGCTAAGTGTAACCATGTTAGGGGATTGTGATCTGTAACTACAGTGAATTTTCGTCCATACAGATAAGGCTGAAGTTTCTGCAGTGCCCACACTATGGCTAGACATTCCTTTTCTACAGCTGCATAGCATTCCTCCCTGGGTTGGAGCCTATGACTGAGATAAACCACTGGGTGCTCTTCTCCCTCTGAAGAAATCTGGCAAAGCACAGCCCCCACCCCATGGTTTAAAGCATCCACATACACAACAAATTCTTTGCTGTAATCTGAACTGGCCAACACAGGGGGTCCTCCCAAAGCTTCTGGAATGCCTGCTCACATGCTGGGGTCCACACTACCTTATCTGGCCTGTTTTTCCTTGTCAGGTCTGTGATGGGAGCAGATATGGTACTATAACTGGGGATGAACTTTCTGTAGTACCCTGCTGTCCCTAAGAATGCCCTCACCTGCTTTTTGGTAACAGATGCAGGTCATGCCTGAATGGCTTCCATTTTGGGAGGTTCTGGCCTGATCTTACCACTCCCTACACTATATCCCAAGTAGGAGACCTTTGCCATACCCACCGGACATTTGCTTGGCTTAATGGTCAACCCTGCCCTCTGTAGTCTGCCCAGCACCTCCCTGACATGTTGAAGGTGCTCTTGCCAGGAATGGCTGTAGATGGCAATATCATCTAGGTAAGCAAGAGCAAACCCTCCTGCTCCTGCTAGGATATGATCTACCAGCCTCTAGAAAGTCACTGTGGTATTTTCATCTCAAAGGGCATATTTGTGAACTCATACAAGCCAAAAGAAATCACAAAGGCTGATCTCTCTCTAGCACTGGGAGTCGTGGGCACCTGCCAGTAACCCTTGGTAAGATCAATGGTGGTAAGATACTTAGCCTCACCCAGCTGCTCTAGGGCCTCATTTGTCATAGGCATGGGGTAAGCATTTGACTCTGTGTGACTATTTAATTTTCTGTAGTTCACACAGAACCTGGTGTGGCCATCCTTCATTGGCATCAGTACCACTGGGATGGCCCAGGGACTGCTGGACTCTTGAATTACCCACTAGTTTCAACATTTCCTGTATTTCCTCCCTCAGAGTCTGTTTGACTCTCTCATACACCCTATAAGGGAGCTGCCTAATAGCCCTTTGGGGTCCTGTATCCACCTGATGCTGCACCAGGTAGGTACTCCCTGGTTTCCCAGTGAACACGTTCCCAAACCTCTGTAACACTGCTCAGATTTCTTGAACCTGGGTAGGAGATAGCTGCTAGGACATTGCTACCTTTTCCACTGAGGTATCAGTCTGAGCCTCACTGAGGAGATCAGTCACCAGATCTCCATCAGACTCTTCCTGCAAATTACTGCAAATACTCAGCACAATGACCTCCCTATCATAGTAAGGATTCATCATATTAATATGGTACAATTTGTGCTCCTGCCTAGCAGTTCTACCATGTTGTTAACATCACTGACCTTCCTTACCACCTTGTATGGTCCCCCCCAAGCTGTTTGCAGCTTGTTGTGTCTGACAGGAATGAGAACCATTACCTGCTGCCCTACAGTATACTCTCTAGCTTGAGCTTTCCCATACCTTTTTCTGTTGGGCTTCTACTAGGTTCTCCTGGACCAAGTCCATGAGTTCCCTGAGCCTTGTCCTGAGGTTTAGGACATATGCCACAACAGACTCCTTGTGAGATTCACACTCACCCTCCCACTCATCTCGAATTAAATCTAGAGGTCCCCTCACCCTATGCCCATACAACTCAAAGGGTGAAAAACCTATGGATTCCTGGGGAACCTCTCTGTAAGCAAACAACAGATGGGGCAAATATTTGTCCCACTCCCTCTTAAACTGGTCTGCAAATGCCTGTAGTATGGACTTGTTTGTAGAGTTTAACCTCTCAACAATACCATTAGTCTGGGGATGGTAGGGGGTGGTCTTCAGGTGCTTCACCCCACAGTACTTCCACAGACAAGCCAGCGGGCCTGACATGAAATTGGCACCTCTGTCAGTTAATATTTTGTTTGGGAAACCTACCCTGCTAAAAATCTCTAACAAAGCATTTGCCACCTTTTCTGCTTCAATGGAGGAGAAAGCCACTGCCTCAGGGTATCTTGTAGCATAATCTACAACCATTAGGATATACTTTTTCCCTGTGGAACTTGGTGTACTCAGAGGCCCCACAATATCCATAGCTACCCTCTGAAATGGCTACTCAGTCACAGGCAAAGGCATCAAAGGAGCTCTCACCTTATCTCCTGCCTTGCCTACCTATTGGCACTGCTCACAGGTCCTGCAGTACCCTGTTACATCTCTGGAAAATCCAGGCCAATAGAAGTTCTGAATAATACGTCTCTTTGTACATTTTATGCCCATATGACCTACAAACAGAATATCATGGACTATGGCTAGAAGTGCCAGATGATAGGCTGTAGGCACTACCAACTGCTGTATTCTCTCATCTTCTAGCCCTCCCTCAGGGGTCCAGTCTCTATACAGTAACCCTTTGTCCTAGTATACAGATTCCCCCTTCCCTTGAGAATCAGGCGTCTCACTAGCTACCTGCCTCAGGTCTTGTAATGTAGGGTCTGACAGCTGAGCCTGTCTCAACTTTTTGTTTATAACCCTTCCCAGTTCCCCTTCCACAGGAAGTCTGGTATCTTCTGACAGCGGTACCTCACTGTCAGCCTGGATACTACTACTACTCACCTCTGCCCTTGCAGTCACTCTGTCCAAGGGAACATCAGTACCCAAAAGCAGCTGTGGTTCACATTCAGTCTCACTGCTACAGGGTAGCTCCCTCCCTGAAATAACCACCTCACCAGTTCTGGCTGCAAGTGTGCGGTCTATCTGGGTCTGCCCCAGGCAACCAGACCCACATGCTTGTCTCCAAGCCTGACTGCATGTAACTGCATGAGCACATGGTACAGCATTATCAAAATTATTCCATATTAGGACATCTGCAGGATGGTAGTTTGGTATCGCTGTTGTCTCAAGGCAACCTACTATTGAAATTTTGTCTTTCTCACTTAACTGCCTCCCTCACCTTTTGTTCCCCACCTTACCTCCGTGGACATCTATATGCCACATGGCCCCACTGGTTGCATCCAAAACATTTAACCCTAGGTCCTGGACGTGTACCTTAACTAGAGGCCTCCGCTGCTACTGTCAAATTCTGTTGGAGCAGTCTTGGCTGCCCACCATGGATTCCTTTTGACCCATGACCGTACTGGCGGTCCCTTTCCTGTGCAGGGTTGCCCTGCTTGCTAGGTATAGGTCTCACTTCTTCCCCAACTTATCTCAAGTAGCACATTGTCTATCAGCTAATCAGATCCTCATGTTTTCAGGCAAAGTGCTAAGGGCTTTTTCCCTCACCAAAAGGTCTGCCAGCCCTTCAAAAGTGGTGACCTGACATCCACTCACCCACCTATGAAAATAAGTGCTTAGTTCAGCAAAATATTCACACACACTTTCATCTGCCTTGCATCTATACTCACAAAACTTTTTCCTATAAGCATCAGGTGTAAGCTTAAAAAATTCTAGCAAACAATTCTTAACAACATATAATCAAGAAAGTTTTGATCAGATAACTTAGACAACAGTTACAGCTTTACCATTGAGTAAGGGGGTCAGGAACTGTACCCAGAGCCTTTGGTCAGCATCATACTGTTTACATACCCTCTTAAACATATGAATGAAACTATCAAAAGTATCCCCCTCATAAACTGCAGAAGAAATTTACTGAGTTTTTGTGCTTCTGGGTTCCAGTAACTCCCTTCCCCATTACCTCCATGAGTCTAGCAAAGAGTAAGCATCTCCTTTTCTTTCTGCCTCTGCATCTCCTTTTCCTCAGCTTCCAGGCATAGCAGATTCTCATTCTCCTCAGCTTGTAGATGTCTCAGTCTCTCTGCTGCTTCTGTTTCCAAATTCCTGACCTCCAACTTAAGTCGCTTTAGCTCCAGATGGATTTTTAAGCCCTCTGCAGAAAGGTTGAGCTATCCATTCTCGGAGTGTTGTACATCACCACAGCCAGACTGATCGTCCTCCTGTTTGCTATTCTCGGATGCAGATGTGACCAATCATGTCTGCCTTAGTCAGATTTCCATACACCAGTCCTTTAGCCTGGCACATCTCAGCCAACTAGCTCCTTGTCAGTTTACTGTACTCATCTGCTGACATGATTGCCTGCTCTCCCTGACTAACTAAGCTAACAAAAGAAATAAAACAATTGTGATCTGAACTCTGAATATTCACTGCATTACCGATTTAGAGTACAAAAATACATTCAGTAATCACTGTACACAAGCTACAGGAATTCAACGTCCACACCACTACAGCCAATTAGCATGTAATGCGACTACCTCACCACTATCAAACAATTAATATCTAATGTGGATATCCCACCACTGCCAAACAATTAATATGTGACACCTGTGCACAGGCCCAGTAATCAAGGAACCTCAACCCTCACCAATAACACCAGTGATGGGCGTGCACATTGGGAGGATAACAAGTACACACACAGCAAAGTACAATTTTTCTTAAGAGCACACAGAGCTCACAGTCAGTCTGGAGCTGGTTTCTCCCTTTCTCTCCAGATCCCCAATAAGACTCCCCACTGGCACAGCTATAGAGTGGAGTCGTTAGCCAGGGTTCCAAGCCAAGTCCTCCCAGCACTCCCTCTGTCCGACCAGTACTTTGTGTCCCTGCCCAAGTAGCTCACACACACACACACACACACACACACACACACACACACACACACACACACACACACACACACACACACACACACACACACACACTTTGGGATATGATTTATATACAACCACACAGACACTCCTGGGAAAGGCTGGCACAGGTTCATTAGCTATACCCCTTTTGCTCAGGCTATAAGGTAGTAATCCACTGCCAACATAACCCCTACTTAGCTACTATAAGGTCATTCCCAAAGGGTGACCAATTTTACTGTACAATACTATTATCCAAATAATAAGTGTGACTGAGACTTGAAGGCTATTTAGGAATGGCTGGTACAGTATCACCGAATACATGCAATGCACTCTAACAGCTTAAATTATCTCTACACAAAACAGCCACAGTTGAAAGGTTTAAAAATATTTAATAATAAATAATAAAAACAAGATAATACTTCTTACTTCAACACAATGACATAGAGTTCAGAAATCACAGGAACTTTAAAACAATACTGTAGGATAGTCTGACATAAATATAGAAAACAGCTAAACTAATCTGGCTATATTATATCTACCTCTAAGAGAAATACTAAGTTCTAAATAACTTTACCTACAAGGCAGAGTGCTGGTGAGTTGATGTGTTCAAGTTCAGACAAAATCCAAAATGCTTAATTCTCTCTCTCTCTCTCTGAGAAAGTCTTAAACTGATAACACAGTCAGGTCATAGGTTGGTACTAGGCTATCGGCCCTAGGGCCTATACAAGCCTAGCCATAACAAGAGTCACAAAATTAGGCACAAATGTTCCAGCTAATCCCAGAATGCCCTTCTGTTAGTGTAAGGTACGTGTCACTTTTTTACAGCCTTGTTTCTACATGTGCTGTTATCACCACTCATCCTATAAGGCAACCCAAATACCTGGATTCCATTATGCCCCGTTTACTTTTTCAGCATTCACAATCATGCCTGCATGTCTTAATCTTTCTTGTAAAGTATCATTGTGCTCTCTGTCATATTCTTAAGTACATTTTCTTCTTCTTCCTAAGTTTCATAATTGTCAGCAGCCCTCTCGGATACCTACTGTACAAGATATTCAATGAGGTGATTGCAAACTGTAAGTAAGATAGTAACTAATTCCAGTTTCACCATCTGCATCAGTGACTTCAAATAGTATGGATTTCAGTGTTTTATCTCTACTATACTATCAGCTGCACCTGCTAGACTGATGTTTTGAAAATCTTCACATTAAAAGACTGATATGACCGATACAGTACCTTCAGAGTTAAAGAATGTCTATAAGTTCCTGTTTGGGGGAAATCTACATTGGAGAACAACAGCACCAGATCCATGGCAGGAGTCTTAGCATTAGTCTTGTTCAATGTCATTGTTTCTGGAAATTGGGTAGCTGAGTCCATTATGACTTAACTACAGATACCCTTTGCCATATTTTGCAAATGGCCCCATGTCATCTACAGCAATGCATTCAAGTGGTACTTTATGACAGATATTTGTATAAATTAACTTTTATGTCCTTGATGGGTGCAGTTTGTTTTGACATTGTGGACAAGAAATACAGACATTTTCAACCCTTAAGCCTGGCTGGAAATTCTGGCAGTACTCTTGCCTTGGTTTTGTCTATCTCCAGGTAACTTTTCAACACATGACTATTATTACAAATGATTACTAATTTGTTAGTTACTAATTAGTAATTAATTATTACTAAGTAACAGTTATTACTAGCATCCTGTAAGGTTTTAGCATTAGAAACTGATATAGAATTTATTCCTCCATTTTTACTTATGCCATGTAAGAGTTTATCTTTAACTTAAAATAATGGTAAGAAGCAATAATAACACACTGTTCACTATCTTCCCCTGTGACATTGGTTATGTTCTTACTTGTAATTTCCTTCTTAAAATAATGCTTTCTCATTGCACCTTTTTAAAGTTTAAATGACTTATCAGCAAGTCCACCGACTCAGACATATCTTCTATAACTATCGTATATTTGGTTTCTTCAATAGAAAATCACTGATATTGTAGCCTCTTCTAAAGCTTCCTCTCATAACAAATTTCTTTAAAAGAACTGCTTTTCTGTGTCTTACTATCAGTACAGGCCTCTTCAGTGCTTTATTTTCTTTTAGATTGCTAACCCTCTAGCATAATGTGACTAGAGAACCCTGTTTACTGTATTTTCCTTTTTTATGTTGCCCTCCCATTACAAAGGATATTTCAGTACCACATATGCAATGCAAATGTACATAACAGGATTTCTTTCTTGGTTTACACGTATTTGTTTTTGAGACTTTGCCTTTGTTTGAAATTTCTGTTTGAAACTTGAATAAACATGCTCTGAACTCTGCATTTCCTTGCTTAAATCACCTTTAGTTTTGATTTCATTTGACTGTCCTCACATAGCTGACCTGCATTTGTTTTGGTTTCAATTTCTGAAGTAATGCATTTGTTAAGTCCGTCCCCCCGGATTTACTATTCCTCCGTGCAGGACTAGCTTAGTCCTGCACAGAGGCAGCCGTTTAGGAGCAGGATGGCAGCGAGCCATGCATAGTAATGAGGCATGCTGCCTGAGCTCCTAGTTTTACACAGAGCATGTAAGAGTGCAGGGGGGTGTGTCTGAGAGCAGAGCTCTCAGAATATACACCCCCCCACAATGAAGAACATCAGAAATGGGTCAGAAATGAGTGAGACCGCTCATAGGTGTCCGCATACACCCACCAACAGTCCCTCTTGTGTGCAACAGCAACAGTATACATAAATGAAATGAACAAACCCTTTATTTATTTATTTTTATAAAAATCCCATTAAAGCTAACCGTAGGTGCACGGGTGTGCCCATCGCTTAGCAATGATTAATGCAGCTTAAATGGCTGAAGAGGATAACAAGGAAGATATATGCAAATGAAGCAGCATAGCAATGGTGTAGTGGGTCGAGCTTTTGCCATATGAGCAGGCATTCCCGGTTCGAGTCCCACTACAGCACATTCCATTTTCCATGGCAAAGCATGTCATGATCAATATTTATGTTGTAAAATCCACTAAATAACATATATTTATGAATTGGAGTACTGCAGTAAATGCACATGTGTGGTGTCAGTGTCATAATGAATAAAGCACTAGTAAGCAGGTTTAAGCACCAATAAGCAGTAGTAAGCATATTTAAGCACTAGTAAGTGAGTTTAACCCCGTTTGCACTGTGGTAAGCAATGCCTACACTCATTAAGCAATCCTGAAGCTAACTCTCTGTAAGCAGATGTAACGGCAGGTTAGCAGTACTTACTGTCATGCAAACCTGCACAAATATGCTTACAAATCCACAAAAGTGCATTAATCACTCTGTATCCAATGGCCCTTGTTCTGGCCATCAACAAAATAGACAGCCATGCAGGTACCATAGTAAAACCAAACTGAACCTGTGAAAGGAATCAGTATACAGAAATATGTGCCTTAGCCCACTACATAACATAAATATGTGAGCCGGAGTACAGCAGTAAGGCCAGAAGTCGGGTATAATTGTAATAGAGTGTTGAAGTCCCCAATAAAACACAAGGACCTCATACAGTGTACGTACATATGAATCATGGATACCAGGCATACATATAAGGTGTAATGAATAATAACTCAATGCCAAAAAGGAATTATAATGCAAAGTATAATATTAGCAATGCTAAGCACTGCACAGGCCAGCTTAGGAGGTGTAAGCAATGTGTAGTCCAGCTAACTCAATGTGCCCAGTGTTATATCCCTTTAAATAATGCCAACCATAGGTAAGCAGGTTTGCCTATAGCTTAGCCTTTTCAAAACCAGCCAATCATGGAAAAGTGTGGGAAATGGGCCCTACTTAAACCCAAAAGGCAGGAATACATCTCATAACTGGTTGTAGCTTCCCCTTGCAGGCAAAAAAGCAGTAAGGGGAGAAGGTGTGCCCTTCTGGGTGCAGCGCTGGTGCATCTAAGAATCCAAGGTCATGGCAAGATTCCTTATCAAAGACCATGATCAAAGACTGCTGCAGGACCAGTACCAGGGCTCCCAATATGAGGTGGAGGCCTGTGACCATCTCGCCCATGACCTCACCAGTGCCACTGGCACACCCCGAACTGATAAGCAGGTCAGGCATCACTATGCCGACCTGAAGCGGCATAAGGGGGACCTCTTGGAGGAGTGTCTCCAAGAGGCTAGAGCATCAGAAGATGTTCCAGTCATGTGTAAGTATCACCCCACTATGTGTGTAATAATTGCCAGCTCAGATATATCATGGATAGGTACGGCTATATATTCCTTTTATGTCCCCCACAGCTGCAATGGACCGGGCCATGAACCAGGAGTCCCACATCAGTCACCTGGGGAGGTTGTGACATGAGGCAGGTCAGTAATACTCATGCAATTACTGTCATAGGAAATAAAACTAAAAGTAGTAGTAAATTAATTGCCTGTATAAAACCTGTATAGTGCAAGACAAGTACTGCATACACTAGAGATTATGGCAGGAAGAGTCTCATATCGTTTGTATGTCAATAAAAGTGTAATTGCTTGACAATAAAGGTCTGACTGCTGGACTGCATGTGTATACTGTGGTATCATATGGTAATGTAGATTAGCAATCATGTAATAGTACTGTAGTATTAAGCACCGTTACCCGCACTGTGCACCATAAACTGAATGTGTAGGAATGCTTGTGTATGACAGGTGTAAACTCCAGAGGCCATTTAGTACAACTGAGAGACACATAGACAAAAGACAGGGAAAAAGCAGACAATAAAACTTGAATAGCACATGCAACTGCAATGTGAACTGTTGTTTTTTTAGCACACACAGCCATGGTTCGAATCCTGCCAGTGGTAGTACTCTGCGTACAGAATCATATCCCACAACTTTACAGAAATGTCCAGAATGTCCAGTAAAATGGCCCATATCTGTTGCCAAGCAACCTGTCCCCCTGGGAAATCAGTGGGATGATCCCAGATGTATAGGCAGCAAACAGGAAATACAACTGATTAACACACATCTTTTAGAACAAAGCTGGCACACTAGCAACTCCACAATACCTTATGAGACTATGAAGCCATGTATGCCCCATTTACACTCCAGCTTGTCAAGCTGTGGTCAGAGTGTCTACAGTAACAGTGTGAGATGTATGTGCATAATAGTAATGTGAAATCTGGTACTGTGTGTGGGAACAGTCAGGTAGTGCTAACAAACATTGCTCCCACAGGTACATCAGATACGAACACTGTGCTGAGAAATACAGACCATTATAACCTGTACTGATACTGTTCACTCTGGTATTGTAGGGAATTGTGAGTGTTTCAGTTTCTCTGAATAATAAAGTATCACTGATCACTTTCACCTACACTGTGCTACAGAATATAACTGTGTAGGAAAGCATGTATATGTGTGTGTGAGGTCACTAAAGGTGGAAGAGGGCAATATTCTAGATATGTCCCGGTACACTAGCATGTGGTCACCATATGGCCAGAGTCTGTGCAGAAAGAGTTAGATAGCTATGTGCACAATATCAACCCGGAATCTGTGAGCATTTGTAGAAAGAGTTAGTTAGTGTTAACAAACATTCCCTCTACAGGTATACCAGGTAAGAGGTGTATACTGCAGGTAAAACCAAAATAGACTGTCCAAACTAAGGCTATAGGGTAGTGTAGTAAGACTTGTAAGGTACAGAAAACAGCACTGACTAGGAAAGTAATGTGGACTGCAGGAATATACTAGTTGTTAATTTACATTTTTCTCCCCCCACTATATCTCCAACAATAATCAACATACCCACCCCAACTGGTATGTAATGTCACCTATGTTCTGATACTGTCCAATTGTTTGATAAATATATTAATGGTTCCCATGCATGTGCTATATTGAATTATCCCAACATTGGTGACATGGTGGCATCAATGTACCTGCATGCTGTTCTTATTACCACTGTAGTCCCATATATGCATGTGTTCTGTTTGCTATGCAACTGTTCCGTATCTGGTGTCTGGGTTAATGGGAATATTTATGCATGCTGTTATACCTAACCATGGAATGTGTTGACTATTACTAACCCACATATGATGATGAAATCTAAACACTATAGCATGTTTGGGAAGGCCGGTCCCAGCGGACCCACCTGTCCCACCTCAGCTGGCCATGGTACCATGCACCGGCATGTCTGGGGCCCAACCCGGGACCACAATGTCTGTTGGTCCTGCACCACCTTTGGGTAAAACTGCCTCAGGGGATGGGGCTCACCCCCCCAGGAGTGGGTGCAGACAGGTACCTCTCACCCATCATCAGGTCGAGGTTGTGGTGCATAGAGAGATCAACCAGCAGTTTGGTGTTCTTCTACACCAGCTCGAGGGCTGTGTGTTGCAATTAGAAAGTCAGCCTGGCTCTGCAACTCAGCCCCCAGCACAGCCATCTTCAGGGCTGTGAAGGTGCAGTGGTGACTGCCAATGGGTGGGGACCTCAGTCCCACTGTTTCCACTAGGAGGCTCATGGGCTTCCGATTTCGCAACATCCCTCCCCATCAAGGTGTTTACCCTCCACATGTGTCATATACTGCCCCTGTATGCATCTTGTCTTGTCTGTTAACCTACCCAACCTACCTGCCTAAATATACCTACTACCCCTCCCCAACATCTCACTCTCAGCTGAAAAAAAAAAGGGGCAAGCTGTTCCCACAAAAATATCTTGCCTCATACATAGCTATCCATTTCGTACATGCCCACTGGACACATGTAATCCGCTCTGATTGGCATCACAACTTATTTTTGTTGTTCTCACCCCCTCCCAGGGGTTTGAGTGTCCAACTCTACCTCCAAATTCAGTGTATATGCACAGCTATTGCTGTAGATGAAATGGGCAGCTATGGACACTCCCTACACCCTTCCTGCACATCCATGGTTATTTTCCCTACTGTCTTTTCCTCTTTGTGCCCCTTTTCACCGCTTTCCTATCAACCCATTTTTCTTTTCTTTTAAAGAAATTAGCATAGGGGTAAGCAGGAATATGCACTTTTAAGCAGCAGTAAGTGAGTTTAAGCCTGTTTGCATGAGGGTAAGCAATGCCTTAACAGGTTAAACAATTTAGAAGTAACTGAGTGTAAGAAACTGTAACCGGAAGTTAGCAGTGCTTAACTCTGCACAAACCCACGCAAACTCGCTTAAAACTGCTTTAAAGTGCCTTAATCACTCTGTATCCAACGGCCCGTGTTCTGCCCAGCAACAAAATAAACAGCCTCTACAAGGCTCAAACCCAGGACCCTGCACAAAGTAGCCAAAGTGATTTACCACTAAGCCATGTCAGATTTACATAACCCTGATGTTTTCAAAAACGTATCATCCAGCCCAGTCGTTCAACAGTACAGAGAATGTATTCCAACATTTAGATGTATGTATGTGTGTAAATATATTAATATCTAAACAGATACAACATATCTATATATATGTAGATATACATATATATATATATATATATATATATATATATATATATATATATATATATATATTTATATATACATATATGCAAATGCCTACATCTATAGATATGTATGTCTACATCTATATGTCTGAATATATACGGCAGGTTATATATATGTAGCAGATATATATATATATTTATATGGACATACATCTGTAGATAACAATGGAGAAATAGCAAAAACATATCTGCCCACATGGAATGTTAATGGGGTTGAGAGGTCCCAAACAATATAGGTCTTGTACAAATAGGTATACCCCCCACAGCCAAACTCTCCCCCCCCCGCAATACACTACCAAGTGTTGCAGATCCCATAACTAGGACCAGACACGACATGGGCATCCCTAGGATACATATACACAGACACATAGATGCAGATACAGATATATATAACTACGGGTTCATATGAAACGATCGACAACTCTAAATTTCGAAACTGACTTCACCGACAAGTCAGATAACCGACAACGCAAATCTCGGACGTTTCCGAGTTAAGGGATGTAAATTCGCTACCCATGCCTACCATGGTAGTATAACACTGCCACACTTACTAAACCATGGTAGGCATGAGTAGCGAATTTACATCCCTTAACTCGGAAACGTCCGAGATTTGCGTTGTCGGTTATCTGACTTGTCGGTGAAGTCAGTTTCGAAATTTAGAGTTGTCGATCGTTTCATATGAACCTATAACTACACATACACACGCAGAGATATGTACAGTAAGTTACATATGTAGTACGTGCACACAATATGGAACAGCCACTATTCTTACAGTTACCACCTTATCAACTGGAGACTGTATGAGCCACCCATACAAATGACATTCATTGCCTGTAACATATACCCACAGAGATATCAAAGGATATAACACCCCATAAAGGTGTGCATAAATAGGAAAGCTTTATTTATGTACTATTACAGTTGTATATGCCATATCATATAGCTGTTTAAACACGGGCATCCATAAAAACTGAGTAATGCAACTGTGAAACAGTTATACTAATACAGTAGTCTGGAAAAGTTAACAAATGTTGCTGTCCAGGCCAAGGCCATCAAGTAGTACAATAGTAAAGACAGACTGGGCCACAGGATACCAAACAATCAACGGTAAGTCATGCAGGTGTATAGTTCAGCAGCCTCTATCTACACTCGGTAAACAATCACTAGGGGGTAAAGACCTCAGTTGACACAATGGGATGTAACTGTTACATAACAAGGCACAACTGACACCATCAGAAGCACAATGACAAACAGAATAGTCTGTATGGCAGGTGGCAGTAGGCCTGAATTTAACCAAGGTGGATTATACGGTAATGTACATCCATATACCTTAAGGCAGCTCACCCGTGATGGTCTTCAGGACTTTGGGCTTTCAGGATTCTTTAGCACTCCCATATACATATATGTATATATAGATATATGTATTCATAGATATATGTATATATATATATATATATATATATATATATATATATATATATATAGTCATATATGTGTGCACATCCTATGTGTACAGATATGCCTAGTTATGTTGGTGTGTATATATATATATATATATATATATATGTAGATATCAATAACTATATGTGCATACATATCTGTTCTGATATACCTACTACTGTCAACATATATGTAGATATCTATGCGTATATGTGCATATGTATCTCTATCTGTATATGTGTAGACATATATTGCTCTGTATATGTATATATCTGGGTGTTTATTTGTATATCTCTGTATATATACATATCCATCTATGTATGTTGATATGTATAGCTGTATGTCTATATAGATATCTGGATAAGTATATGTACATATATCATCACCATATGTCCTGAACATGGAGTGTAGCCCTACCTCAGCCCCTGTAGTCCCAATGTCATAGTGCAAGGGGATATCAGGTATATATAGCAGGTATACTTCACATCTGCTTTTAACATGTGTGCCATTGGCTACTGACAGACATTCTAAGGATATTTTAGCACAGTACCACTGCTAGCACATAATGCTCCTGTGGACTACAGCAGAGATAATGGCCAATATATGTGGACAGTCTGACACACTCTGGACAGTCCAGAGGTATACACATAACACCTTAGTGCAAGATATGTGGACCAATCCTGACAATGTGGATGTTAACAGCCATGTAGATGGGTATAACACTTAAATACTGGTATACATTTCCCCCCATAGGTTATGCATTCACATATCCCTGTCTGTCCTGCCACATAATAACCAATGGTAAGAAGGTGCCATGGCCACATACCACTCACTAGATACTGACATACGTCTGTACAGCATACCACTGCTCTATTTGACATACATGACTGTTATGGTGGCCCAGCAGCAGTACATCTGGCAAGTAACTGGACATCACATCTCACTGGGTAAGTACACTAAGCTGCTAGGCATGTAACAAAGCACTGTGCAGACTACAGGCAGACCGGCTCAACACTGGCCTACATTTCCTATGGGGGAATGCACATGTATCTGCACATAAATAGCAGGCTCTACAGGCATGCCACAGCAAGAGTAACATACACCAGTGTGTAAGTGCATCACCACAACCAATGTGAACATAGCCACAGCTACATATGGCATGCTAACATATTATTACAGTATATGGACTATCTCTTCAACACCAACCTCATATGTGCCACCCACACACTAACCCTAAATATACTCGGCAGCTACATAGTGTGGTCCGCTGCCTTCTGTGGTATGGGACATGTGCGTGTATGGCCCTACAAACATGTAAGCCAATAGGGTACATACAGTGGAGCAGTATGTAAAAGCAGATAGAACAGGACCAAGAACAATGACATCTACCAAAGTCTGTACACAGGCCAAGGTACATATTAACAATACACACACTGCCGACAATCACCATAAGTACACAGGCCTCAGTACTGTACACACAACCACAGAATGTCCAGGTTATGTCATCATATATAACCCCTACTATACATTACATGTGTAGCAGTCTGATATCTTACTGGCTTGTTATCAGATATGATGTCACTAATTATGGTGTACAGTAAATATGCACCCCTTACTGCATGATATATGTACAAAGGTTGTTAGAGTTGAGACTGGAGGCACATACACAGGGACAATATTGACATGTTGCTGTGATAAACTCATACATTTACTGTTGTAACAGGGTTTGTTGCACTATATGTCCTATGAGGGATATGAAGTCAGTAACTCTCACGGCTGTCACCATCTACAGACTGCAATCCTCACACTACCTTCTGCAGTTCACAGAGAGGTGCTCTGTGGGTAACACCTGAAACAAAAGGCACCACACACTGGCCAGTCTGTAGATGGCCCTACAGATGGGTGTTCCCTCATTAACATAGCACTGACATGGTAGGTATGTAAACATGTAGGACAGCCATATCCACACACACCCTGTTAAACCAACATAAATCCAAATGCAGTATAGCAGCACTTGCGGTCTGTAGTCAGGTCAGGCACATCCCCCTCATGTGTGCTGGCCTGTTTCCACAGTGGTTGTTGTTAGAGGTAAACCCCAGTCCATCTGAGATGCTGTTTGCCAAACAACAGATTGAGTTCCTGCTCACAGTGAATGAACAGCCCACCACCAACATGATGTTCCTAGATATTGGTGTGTGTTTTCATGCAATTGGCTATGGAAATGTTACCCCAGCTGTTCCACATGCAATCAGCTAGAAGTGGGTTGCAATTCATGCATATACAATCAGCTGATCCTGAGCATCACTTAAAATACACATGCTGCTGCTTAAGCAAAGCAGGTGTAAGTCTCCACATCCACCAGAGAGGGAGTAAGACAGGCATACAGAGGCACAGAAAAGCTAGGGAGGGGTGAGAGAGTAAAATCTATTCATGTTTGTGTCACACACCTACCAGTACAGGGTATCAAATCCCCGATGACAATGCAGTGCTATCACATGTTCATGCAGTTATTGGATGTGCCACATAGGTTACATGTTGGGGATCCCTCAGAATGTATATGTGATGGTGAGTGGCATCTGCAACAGGGATATGGTAGCTACGTGGTAGGTGTAGTACATGTGCCTGCCCACATGAACAGGTGTCAGCGTCGACACAGCCACATTCTCACAGGGACACACACACATTGCCACACTTGGTAGGGCCAGGAATACAACTCATCACTAGTGGAATTGTCACAACACAGTACTGTGCAGGTATCACATACACCACAGGGGTCATACAGAGGTTATATGTGCAAAGGGTATGTGGAGGTGTCTGACATCAGACAGCATGCTTTAGCATGCCAATGGGGATTGTAGTGAGTGTGAATGTGGTCATATGCATCATACACCACACATACAAACATGGGTGCTAGTACTGAAATGCATGTGTGCACTGCTTCACTGGAGTATTGTGGTAGATGGTGCCAGAAGACTATACAAGGCTAGGTGATGGGTATCCTTTGGCATCAGGCTACATGACAATGATCTGAATTGTGGCTCAGGGGTGTAGTGTCTGGAGCTGCCCACACAGGTGGGTATTGTATTCACCATCCAGTCACCTGGGTGACTGTTGCGTGTGGCCAACGCTGTGCATTGCTTGCCATGTATGTGTTTCTTAGTCCATGATATGGACAGTGTCTGGGATGTGCACACCTCCCACATGCATGTACAGTGACATGTGGAATTGTACCTGGGTTGTCTGGTCCATGTTGTGTACACAGATCGTTATCATCAGATGTGCCAGTCCTGGCCTCATGTGGTGGGAACTGTTCATTGACAGCAGGTTTGCCCTGCACCTACATTGATAGCATGATACCAGAATTCCCTGGTGTCAGTGGCATCTGTCCATACAGGGCTTGTGTTTCAGACATGTTATGTCCTTTGTGGGTCACATTTGATGGCACCACAGAAGTTGCAGGTGTCCAGTGGGGAACATGGGGGAGTTGCACTGTCAGCATGTACATCCCTGCTGGACTGATGGACAGGGTGCCATGCCCTCTGTAGCCCACTACAATCACACCATGGTTACTATCAGTGGGAAATATGCAGGGTACTACCAACATAGTGGCTGTTGCCTAGGCAAGTGTGTGTGTGTATGAGATATGGGTTGAGAGTGTACCCTGGGTAGTACAAGGGTTGTTAATGTTGTTCAGCTGACATTGATGTCACATTTAGGAGTATGGATTTGCACCCCAGCCTCTTGGCTATTTCACATCTGTTATCCCTGTACGGTGGATATTGTGATATATACTTGGTCCACCATATAAGAACTTTGCAAATCCCACTCCACATTGAGTCGAGTCGTTACACACTCACAACCACTGCCACACAGGATACGAATGACAAACACACACACACACACACACACACACACACACACACACACACACACACACACACACACACACACACACACAAACACACACACACACACACACAGACACAGCTGCCATATCTGGGATTAGAACTCCTACCTAACTAATATATTATACTATAGCACTACGCCATTATAGGATGTACCACAGAGATTACTGGAGTTCTCCTTCCCCAAAGGTGTATTTCACAGTGAATGGCATCAGCAGGATTGCCAAAGTAGGGGATTTGAATTGCAGTGAGTGTGACTAGCCTAAAATTAATTGCTCTCTACACAAACATAGAAACACACACAAAACATTTACAATTGCCATGTGTGGAGACAGAACCCCTACCAGAGTTCTATATCACACTACAGCATGATGCTTTTATAGGACGCACCATGGAGATTACTGGAGTGCCCCTTCTCCAAAGGTGTATTTCACAGTGAATGATATCAGCAGGATTGCCAAAGTAGGGCTTTTGAATTATAATGAGTGTGACCAGCCTGAAATGCATTGCTCCCTACACAAACATAGAAACACACACAAAACATCCACAACTGCCATGCATGGGAATAGAACCCTGAACAGAGTTCTATAGCACACTACAGCATGATGCTGTTATATGATGCACCACAGAGATTACTGGAGTGCCCCTTCTCCACAGGTGTATTTCACAGTGAATGACATCAGCAGGATTGCCAAAGTAGGGCATTTGAATTGTAGTGAGTGTGACTAGCCTAAAATGCATTGCTCCCTACACAAACATAGAAACACACACAAAACATCCACAAGTACCCTGTGTGGGGATAAAACCCCTACCAGAGTTCTATATTATACTACAGCATGATGCTGTTATAGGACATACCATGGAGATTAATGGAGTGCCCCTTCCCCAAAGGTGTATTTCACAGTGAATGACATCAGCAGGATTGCCAAAGTAGGGTATTTGAATTGCACTGAGTGTGACTAGCTTAAAATGCATTGCTCTCTGCACACACACACACAGACACACACACACAATTGTCAAGTCTGGGATTTGAACTCCTACCTAACTAATTTATCACACTACAGCAGTACGCAGTTATAGGATGTGCTACATGGATTACTGGGCTACAACCTTCCCAGAGATGTATTTCTAGGTGGATGACATCAGCAGCCTTGCCAAAGTAGAGCATATGAATTGTAGGGTGTGTGTCTACCCTAAAAAAACATTGCTCTTTACACAGACAGCGGCAGACACACACACACACACACACACACACACACACACACACACACACACACACACACACACACACACACACACACACAGTTGCCATGTCTGGGATTGGAACTCTTACCTAACTAGTTTATCACACTACAGCAGTAAGTAGTTATGGGAGGCACCATGGAGATTACTGTGCTACAACTCTACCAAAGGTGTATTTCACAGTGGATGACCTCAGCAGGCTTATCATATTAGGGTTATGGGGAGGGCAGTGTGTGTGCATGGGCTATAACCCATTCATTTAGAGGTTGACACACGACATGCAGGCACACACAGGTTCAGATTTCACAGGTACATGTATACAGCTGCTAGATGACTAATTCCTTGTACAGTCATGTTGCACAGCTAGCACATGCACCACATAGTCTGAAATGCTGACAGATACCGGTGGCTAGTATCTACAGTGAGTGACATCTAAACTTCATGTGGTTGTGGACCTTTGGCTGTGTGCTGGGTGGTACAGGCCTGGATGGCTCCTTGTCACAGTCACCCTCTTCCACACATCTATGTATGTCTACCTTTGGCTTATTATAGTGTGTTGTCCTTAGATATATGTCTGTATTCCTATAACTGTGTGTGCAAAGCATGTGTGGTGCATACTGAGGAATGTCTGAACTAGCATCTGCAACTGCCAGATATGTCTGGTCCACTGATTTTTGCAGACATGGCCTTCATGTGTTTAAGTGTGTGAGCATGCCCAGTATGACCTTTCAGTATGTTGTTGACTGACATTGCCTTCATTTCTCTAAGTGTGTGAGCATGCCCTGTATGCCCGTCTGTACTGAATGTGTGGATTGAGTCCAGGTAGTTTGTACTGCAATGCTGACTTTTATTTTGTACATGTACAGGTAGCATACTGTTTCTGCAGGGTATCCGTTGATCATTTGGCATTGATTGTTACTACATTTCTGCATAGGATGGCAGGGCACACCTGACTATTTCTACATTTCTACACAGGATTGGGGGGCACACCTGACTGTTACTACATTTCTACATAGGATGGGGGGGCACACCTGACACTTGTACACATTTGCTATGATTGTACTGGTACATCCGGTACTCCATTTCATTCTGTATTCTTACCTATCATGCTGACTAGAGGCATACCAGTGTACTACAGATCTTAGCTTTGATTTACCTACATATTAGTTTCTGACTTCTTACCCTTCAATCATGCTGACTAGTGGCATACCAGTGTACTATATATCTTAGCTTTAATTTACCTACATATTAGTTTCTGACTTCCTACCCTTCAGAACTAATGTCCCACTGCCTGACCTGCTGTTGTCTGTCTGTGTAGGTCTGTGGGGGGAGGTTACCCATAGGCATCATTCAGAGGCCATAGCACAGCCATTGTTTGTGTTTGTCTACACCTGTCCTGCTGGCTGTGACTGCTATTGGGTATGTGCATATTATACCCTGGTGGCAGAACTTCATTGTCCTTGGTGGCAGGTTTTAGCCACGTTTCTGTGAGGCATACTATATTGGGTGAACAAACAGCTAATAGGGCGTGCAGGTGCTGAATTTTGTTATTTATGCTCCTGATGCTTAGATGGCAGGCGAGCAAGGAGTTTGGAGGTCTATTTGATGGTGCTATGTTGACAGGGGAGTAAGTAGGGGGATTAGGGTTAGCTGGTGAGGTTGGGCCAGGATTTGGGTGGATGTCATCATCCATAGTGAGGTTATTTTTAAACAAAGTATGAGTTTCCAGATTTTGAATAGAGTTTTATGATAGTGTCTAGGTTTAGGACTAATGTATCTAGGTCTAATAGGGAAGTCATTTTTTGGGGTTGGGAAGTAGGGTATGAGGGAAACGGGGAGGTGCATTACAGGCGGAGTTGAGGTTTGGAATCTAAGGTAGTGGAAGCCCAGGTAATCCTTGTTTTCATAAGCAGAAAGGAGATATTGGATGAGCAGCAGAGATGATAAAAGGGTTAGGGATAATATTTTGGGAGATAGCATAGTTATTTGCCTAAGACCTGAAGCTAGATTAAGAGAAATAGCAGGGGGAAGGGACTAGTAGTAGCAGGTAGAGGATAGCCCTGATTAGAGAACAGGTTGCTACTGATTGGTTGTTAAGTGTATCAACCTGCCTCAATGTGTCTATAGATAGTCCCTCTTCCCATATTTTTTCATTGCATTTTAAAATAGGAAAGGACTTTTCTTAACATTACATTGTGAGTCTAATTAGGAGGATGTAACAGTTTTCCAAAAACTCTCTGAATTTCTTAATGTGCAAGAGAATACTCTTTTCTGTCACTCTGAATGCATATCACTTTCACTTTCCTATCAGGAGACCCTTTGCAAAGATAACCATGCCATAAATGTGAGCTAAGATGCCAAATGACTAGAGGCTTCTGAGTGCCCAAAAATGCATACCTTGACTGTTTTTTTTTTTGCTTATTTATACTATTTACTGCATTTATTTATTGCCCTCCACCTACTTTTATACTGCATTTGCAGTGTGTACTAAACTACATTGTTGTACTGCAACTGTCTGCATTACTGTGCCTATTAAATTGGATGTTATTACTGTTTTCATTGTTTGCAAAGCTTTTTCTGCTATTTTCATCATTTGTTAAATATTTATTGGTATTTTTCATTGTTTTAAAGGTAGCTGTTCTGCTTGTTCTTGCTTTTCCAACAAAAAGTGTTTAAATAACTGATCTGTTAGCTGTTTAAAACATTCTTTAGAGGCTCCTTGCTGATTTTCTGCTGTTTTAAATGTTTTTAGTGTCTCACTGCTATTTTACTTCTGTGTTAAATATTCTCTACTGTTTCCCGCTGAAACTAGGATAGCTAGTAGCTGTAGCATAGTCCAGACACAGGCTTGCTGCATTTAGATTTGTTTGTAGTGGTTGTTTGTTCTGAACATGTTTCCCATTCTATCTGGGATTGGAAGGGGCTTATCTGAACTTTAATGCGAGGATTGTGTTGATTCCACCCTGTCTGATAAAGGGAGGTCAGTCTAGAATGTGAAATAAGCATCCTTATTGGTCCTTTTGAATCTTTTTAAAGGTTTTTCAAGTTTTTAGCTTCTGGTATTTAGGCCCTGCATTTGAGCAGGTCTCTGGTTGTTTTTGTGTTGTGCAGCACTGTGCAATGCTGCTCCAAAAGCTGTAGAATTAAATTCAACAATTTTCCCTTAGATACTACTGTAGCACACTAGTGTAGCCCTCATCCTTAGTGCTTTCTCTGTCAAAGAAATACTGCTAATGATTAGTAACCTATTAACCACCAGCAAAAAAAAAAAATAAATAAATAAAACCGCAGGCAGAAATATCCAACCACTGAGCTCCTCCATGAATGATTTGGAAAAGCCACCCCTAGTGACAACAGTCTTCAACCTAGGATTATGGACAGTTGGAATACCCTTGTTTCTCCTGCCAACTTCGTTGACTTGGGTCTCTTGAGGCAGTGTAGCAATTGCCTCATGTACACTGACAACCCTCTACTAATATTTTACTCTAGTACAGAGCTGTATCTACACCAAAAATCTTGACTCTGCTCTCTCACACTCAAAACAGTAACACGGAAATGGTTGACAACTCACCCACCACTACATGCGCACATAGTACCATTACTCAAACACATAGTATGCATCAAACACAAAATTCTACATATGCGGAGGTTCTCTCGAAAAACTTACCTTAACACCTGAGGCCTCCAAAACAACTACAAATAACACAGTTCCCACAGCACCCACGACACTTAGCAACACGAGTGTCTCATCCACCAAGCCCATAAGGTGAAACAAAAAACAAATTTTCTTATCATTGGAGACTCAATAGTGAGACACATGGATGTCGCACTCACCAGGTTGGACAAGGAGAAAGTCATGGTCAGCTGCCTGTCCCATGCCAGCATTCATCAGATCATACATGCACTCATGTCTCTCAGCAACAAGTACCATTATGACTCTGTCATAGTTCATGCCGGTGTGAACAACCCAAGACATACCTCACTGGACTATACGAAGACAAGCATAGCTGAGCATTTTGAGTATGTGTACCAGGCAGGTATGTCCCTAGCCTTGAGCAGCATAGTAGCTTCATCTAGAATGATGCCGCAGTGTAAACAAAAAAATGACTGATGTCACTAATTGGCTTAGTTTTTGATGTCATTCAAAGGAGATCCAGTTCCCAGCAGCCTGGGAAGCCATGGCTGACAAACCCTGCTGCTTTGACAGAGATGGTTTGCACCTGGTACTTCTAGGCCTTCGGCTGCTGGCAAAGGCTCTTGCCTCCCCCATAGTGCCTTTTTTTAGGCAAGAACACAAAAACAATATTGCCAATGTGAAATTAGCCAAACAGAATAAAATAAGGTTCATGCTGCTAAATGCTAGGAGCTTAAACCAGAAATTGCACTCCTTGGAAACACTTCTATCACAAGAGGATGTAGATGTTTGTGCAGTCACAGAAACCTGGTTTAAGGCCTCAGAGAGTACCCTGGCCTTCCAAGGCTACAATGCCTTTCATGCCTTTAACTGAAAAATTAAAACATGAAAACCAAAGGAAGCGGTATTTCTATCTATATTAGAGATAAGTTTACCTCCCTTCTAGTTAGACTGGTCAACTCCATGGAGTTACTCCAAATCCAGGTTACAGTGGGTAAGGCTCCCATTCAAGTCATAGCCAGTTACAGATCCCCCTCCATGGGTCATGATGCCGACAAAGGTTACTTGAACAAACTGGAGACAATCCAAATTTTATCGAGCACTCTGGTTATGGGGGGTTTCAATTTTCTCACCATCAGCTGAGAAACCTATGCTAGCTCCAGCTTGCTAGAGCAAAAGTTCCTTGACAAGAGGAACAAACATTCTAGATCGATCAGTCACCTTCAAGCTGACACTAACACCAGAACTCACAAAGGGTGAAATCAGACTAAAACATCACCAAGGCAAATTATACCATCCTAGGCAAAGGTATAAATGCATTCCAAGCCCCACCCCAAGCTAGAAGTGGTAACTACACTGAAGCGTACATTAAAGCACTGTGCAATCACTTGTATAAGTGTATAAACTCAGCTGTACCAGAAAGAATCAAAGCTAGAGCCCCAAGTAAAAACAAGCTGCCATGTTGGATATCCAGCATCAACAAACTTTACAAAAAAATGCAAAAAGTTGCTTTCCAAGAAAACAAAGGCAAGGCCCCAGCAATGGAAAAGCACCTTCCACAGCCTCAACAGGCGAATAAGACAACTTGTCAAATCCTCTAAGGGCTTTTTTGAGAGAAACTTAGTAAGTACAGCTAAGGATGACAATAAGGCCTTTTACAGCTACATACATAACCTAAAGGGTAGGACCCATGCATGTGCAGAACTAGTGATCAACGGTATCACACACACTGACCCCACAGAGACAGCAAACCTGCTAGCAGATAGGTTTGGTGAAAATTTCAATCCCTTAGCCAGTCCTAACATCACAAACCTTCCCCAAAACTCCCTCCCACCCTACATATCTGAAGAGCAGGTCCTCAAAGCCTTGTCCAAGACAAAAAACACAGCCTCTAAGGGACCAGATGACATCCCAGGCCGTCTTCTAAACAGGCTAAAACATGAACTAGCATCGTCATTAGTACCATTTTCAATCATAGCCTAACCACAGGCTTTCTACTATGTTTCTTTTTTCCACTGTAGTGCGATCTTGGAGTTGGTATATTTAATTTATGGGCGGGGGGGGGCAGAGCCCCCTACATGGGACTTGCCCCCCTGCAGAAACAAAGTAGAACGTGTGTTTGTTAATTAGGTGTTGTTGTAGGTGGATGGGATCTTATTTACTTGTGCAATGTAGTTTTCAATGTTATGAAGCACACTTTCAATGCTATGAGTTTTCACTGTTTTGGGTTTTCAATGTTTTGAATTTTCGATGTTATGGTCTCAGTGTTATGAAATTCAACATTATGAAATTTCAGTTGTTATGAAGTAGTCCCATATATATATATATATATATATATATATATATATATATATATATATATATATATATATATGGTTCCCTATCAGAAGCCTGAAACACTATAAGCCTGAAAATCAAAATCCTGAAACCAAAAGCCTGAAAACTCAAAATCCTGAAAACCCAAAATCCTGAAACTCAAAATCCTGAAAACACAAAATAGACATACTGACGTCATTGTGGCTTTGCTATTGTTAGCCCTGTGGTGTTAGGTCATGCGTTGGGTTCAGGTAAGTGTGCGGTTGGTTTTATATTAGGGTTAGGGGCGGTATAAGTGAGTTAGGGTTAGGGCGCAGGTTAGGCATGTATGCAATAGTGACAAAAAGTAGGGTTAGGGGCGGTTTAAGTGAGTTAGGGTTAGGGCGGGTTAGGTGAGTGTCGATAGTGACGGACCTTAGGGTTAGGGTTAGGGTTAAGGTCAGTCGGTAGATATTAGTGTGTTTGTATTGGCATATTAGCATTATTTGTGTTTTCATGATTTTGAGTTTCAGGATTTTGGGTTTTCAGGATTTTGAGTTTTCAGGCTTTTGGTTTCAGGATTTTGATTTTCAGGCTTATAGTGTTTCAGGCTTCTGATAGGGAACTATATATATATATATATATATATATATATATATATATATATATATATATATACACATATACACATATACACATATATATATATATATATATATATATATATATATATATATATATATACATATACACATATAAAACACTTTATTGATAGTGGTTAGGATAGCAGCTACTAAAAGGTTTCCATTATATTCTATTCTCTTAAACTGAGTGGGCTAGTTCATTATAAGCATTTACTGGGCATTTCTCCATTCAGTGAAAAATATAAAAAAAAGTGGAAAACTGAAACATCTGTCAAGATCCAAAATAATGCTGTTCAAAAATGCCTGTTTTCGTGATGTTGGTGTAAAACTTAAATAAATACCAAGATATTTCAAGTCTTTTGAGTTCAAACAATAATAAGATGAAAAACATAATTTATAATTACCTGAATATGAAGAAGAACTGAAAATTTAGTGTTGCTCATCGCATTTCCTGGGAATTAGACATAGTTGTCAGTGATTTCTGGAATTATTAGAAGAGATTCAATTGATGTATTTACATAAATCCAGGTGCCTTCTACATAGAAAGGAATCAAGCAATAATGCCTAACAGGGTGTGTCTTACTGTGTAAATAACACCCTTTCAGGGCTGTTATGAGGCCCAGCACTGCAAGCATCAGGACCTCCATGAAATTCTAAGGATATGACAGCATAATAAGAAAGATCTTTCAGGATGAAGAATCCTCACTCCTCTTTGGCTTCAGGGATAGGGAGAATGTACTGGTATCCCTTAGCTAAATATGTGGGGGCTCAAAAACTTGCTTTGCCTTGTCTGTTTATGAATTCATCGAGTCTGGTCATTGGATACTTGTCAAATTTGGACATTTCATTCAGCTTCTGTAAATCATTACACATGTATGGCACTATTTGGCATATATGACAATTCATTCAGACTGTTCCATTCACTTTGGGATTCCTTAGTAACTCATAACCTAAGGAATTCCTTCAGTTATTACTTTTCCTTTAGGCTCTGATACCCTGCAGTTTCAGCTTTCCCTTCTCCCCTGGCAGAATTTCAATCAGTTGTTATATTACAGTTCTTCTGCCACATAGTTCAGAAAGGAATGCTTAATTTCTCATTGTAAACACCTTTATTTCTTGATTCTGTATCTTAGACAAAGTTTCATCTATTTGAATAGCTGTTTGTGTGGCAAAGAGGTTTAAGATCCCAGCATGTGTTCTGAAGGTGCATTGGAGTGAGAGTTTGGGCCGGTGCAGTCTAGTGGTAGATTACTGGACTCCCAGGTACAGGTATAGAGTTTCCTGGTGCCACAGTATTTGTACAAATGTCAACTCCCAGACTGACTACAGACGCTTTAGCTCATTTAGGGTTTTAACTCATGTATGTGATATATGTGCTTTGGTTTTCTCTTTCCATTCTGACTTATTCTGTTCATTATCATTCATGTTCCTCATTAACACAAATGATCCTTGCCATCTTGCTAAGAATTTATTTTCAACAGGAAATGCTAGCACTTAGTCTCCTGGTTTAAACTCCCTCTATCTTGTTTCATATTGTACAACTTGTATTGCTTCTCTTGTGACCTATGTTCATTGAATAGGGACATCATTTTTAACCTGTCTTATAAGTTTGTAAAGTGTTGCTACACTTTTAAAGTTTTTTTCTCTTTCTCATAAGTGTTTTTGCTATGTGCAGCAACTTTTCTATGCAGTAACTAAAATGTGATAAATCCTGTTGAAACCTGGGACTTCTCTCTTACCTACAAAAGGAGGTGGGGGATCATTGATTCTAGTTCTTCCCATCTTGTTTTGTGGCCTTATTTCAGAATGACTTTGGAGTATTATTGAAGCAATCCACTAAACTATCAGTTTAAGGGTGGTACACTGAAGTGTTTAGCTGTTTTACTTTAAAACCTAGCAAAGCTAGTGCATTACCTGGGACATAAATGGAGTCCCCCATTTCATAGCTTATTCTTTGAGTATCCCTGCTCTGGGGAAAAGTAGCACCTGATGTTTGGATTTTCACAGGGGTACTGCTCCAGGAAACCATGTTGAATTGTCAATAATTATTAAAATACATTGGTAAGCACTACTAAGTTTTGCCAATGGACCCACATGATCTATGTCTAGCCAATCAAATGGGACCTCAGTAATAGGTTTTGGTATTACCAGACTTCTGAAACCATGAAGGACTGCAGTCTTTTCAGAATCTAGAAAACCTCCATGGAAGTTGTCATTGTCTTTTGTTACACCAGGCAAGGCCAGGCCAGTAAAACCTACCTAAAATTCTAGCTTTGGCTTTGTGCAACCATAAGTGTCATCCTGGAAAGTAGCTACATGTCAGTTGAACATACGTTCCCGAAAAGGTTTTAGCACCAACAGATGATGTAGTACTTTTTTAATCTTAGATCACTCTATAGTGTATCTCATTCTTCAGCACAAATTATTGGATATTATGGGGCTGGTCTACTCATGAGTTTCTCCTTCAATTCCTATTTTATTTTCTCTGACCCTGTTGATGTATAATCCTACCACTGCTGTTTCTAAATAGTTCCATTATCTGCAAATGTACCACATCAGTAACATTTTGACCAGTCCGCTGACTTGAAGTGGAGGATATAGCTTCTTCACATATGAATAAAAGTATAGACCTTTCTAGTTCTTAATGTAGAGAAGATAATGCATTCCAGAGACTTTCTTCTGTTTTTGATTTTGGTAATTCATTTACTCTTATCTTGCTAACTTTTTTTTTTACCTGCTGATGGGAGTCCTGATTTTGAGAAGCCATCTATTCTGACCTTACATGTTGAAAACTAGGGCTCTCTTCAGGTACTTTTTCTCCTCTTAGCAAGTTTGAGTGAGATATTGCTCTTCCTCTCTTTCTCTCTCTCTCTCTCTCTCTGTTTCTTTAAGCAGACAGTCTTCATTACTTTAATGGCTGGAACCTGTAGATGAGGTTCCATATCATGCATTAAGGTTTCTACCGTTTTAGTTTCTGCACTGATTTATTAAAACAGATTAACAGATGGAGTTTTCTGATAAGACACAGCAACTGGTATTTTATAATAAACAGGTTAACTTATTCCCAGCAAAATTGCTATGTAAGACCAAAGCTCTGAACAGGGCCCACAGAAATTTTGTTAAAAATTAGTGTTTCGGTGGGGAGGGGCACAGAAGGAAAAATGAGTGAGCAAAAACAAAAGGAGGAGGAACAAGATGACTGCTTTTAAATTTGCAAATGAGTCGGTCCAATTGTGCATTTTGTTTGTAAAGATAATCACAACAGGCCAGGGTGTGAGCTCCTAACTACACACAACAGAACAATAACAGACAGAAGTGGAAGGCTGCAAGGCTGAAAGGAAAGGTGCAAGAACTGGCGGAAGCTAAAGTGGCAATTAAAGCTGAACTGCAGGAAGAGATCCACAGAATATAAGAACTGGAAACAATACAAAGACAGGGAAAAAAGATGGATGATCTGGACAGAAAGAGGAAGAATATCAGGATAATTAGAATATGAAAGAGAGAGAGTCAGCAATAGTGAACTTCAGCAGTTTGTAATTCAACTATTATAGTAAAGACTTGTGCTTCCATGAAATCAAGAGACACTGAAATAGATGATGCACAGAGTAGAACAACAGAAAGCAGCAGGAAGAAGGAGAGATGGGCATATTTATGCGGGTCTATATTATGACATTGAAGTCTTAAAACTTCGAATGTTATAATATTGAACCATTTTGATCGAAAGACTATAACATTGAACACTCAGAATAGCAATTTTTTTCCCAGGGAAAAAATTTGCTGTTCCAACAAACATACACACAACACAAGCACACCAAAATAAATAATCCGCACACATACACTTCACAAAACCCTGCAGTAAACCATACACGCACTACTAGCTATCCACTTACCTTAACCCAACCCTAACCCTAAGGTCCGTAACTACCGCACACTCAGCTTACCCGCTCCCTAACTCTAAGGTCCCTAACTATCGCACCCTCACCTTACCCGCTCCCAAACCCTAAAGTCCCTATCGCACACTCACGTTACCCGCTCCCTAACCCTAAGGTCCCTAACTATCACATACTCATCTTAACCCGATCTGTTCGCACACTTACCTTAACCCAGTTCGTAACCTTTGCTCCACAGTTGAGGAAATAGCGAAGCTGCAGAAATGGCCCACCGAATACTTTGCCTAGGAAAGTATTCGATATTCTGCAGCTTCGCTATTTTCAGCGTTTGGTGCATATGATTCGATATTATAAAATTCAAAGTTTTAAGACTTCAATGTTATAACATAGACCCGTTTATGCATACTTCCTTTCCTTTCCTTTCCTGTTTAAAAATTAAAATAATAAGGCAAGCAAAATGACTTCAAGTTTGCCCATGTGGTTGAAAATTAATCACACACACTCTGCAGGGCTATTCTGGAAATATTACATGAACTAAGAATGAATGAATGAAACTGTAGCAGGGTTGTATATCCTGCAATTCTGGAAGTGCCACAGTAAAGGGAATGGTTCAGGCTAGACAACATGGAGAATGTTCAAAAGTTCAAACAAAGTTATCATAGAAAGCTCAACAACACTGGCAACAAAAATTAGAATTGTATGTGAGATGTAGGCTGGAAGAATAACCTCAGACACAGCAGAGGAGATTCAGAGACACTCCAAAACCATGCAACATCCATTTTTGAAAGCCCAACAGGGAAGAAAACAAGATGAGGAAGTGCAGAGAGGTCACATGCCACTAAAGGAAGTGGCAGGAAATAAATCACAAAGCAACTACAAGGGGGTCAGAAAGAAACAATATAGTGGAGGCAAAACAAGTGAAAGATGTATTAAATGCACAGAATAATAAGGAGCCTCTCCCAAGGAAGATTTAGATACAAAATCAGTTGAAGAAAATGAAGCAGAGACAGATAAGGAGAGCTCAGAGAAGATGGTTGCACACCAGCTATTTCATGTGACTCGGAAGTGAACTACCTGAGAGGGACTAAACAAGCTGGATGGAAGTGCTAATGATGGATGGAACAGCTGAAGGGGCAGAAGACAGGAAAAGAGAGGAAATTAAAGTTACTTCAGAAAAAGAAACATTTTAAGGAACAGGTGATAGAGTAGGAAGGTTGTATTAAATGAATCAAATCCTTACCTTGCAAAATGTGACTCAGGGAATACAACACTGAGACTTTATAAACAATGGGAGGGAATGAAGAAATTCCCATGACAATGATGAGTATGCCAGTTGATGTGATCATAAATATAAAATGTTTTTCAATTATGTACAATAAACTCTAGTAAACATGAGATTAATATCTAAGCCTAAGAAGAAATAAGACACTATTGCTGATATAATAACTGGGGTGCGTGACAATTGTTGTAAGGAGAAAAACAGGACAGATAACAACACATTGCCAAATGTAAAACAAAAGAATTGTGGTAAATAAGAAGCCTATTAAAGATCTACAGCATAGCAAAGGAAGAAAGAAAGTAATGTCGGACTATCACACAGATGAAGCTGGAGCACCATATTGATGAGAAATGGTGTGGAGGAGAGACTAATGAATGGGAATTCTGTGATATGAAAAGATTGTGATGTCAGTACAGGGTTGGTATGCAATGCGTTAGTGTGAGGAACAGCTGACGTGGAGCACAATTTTCAAATTTTAAATGGCCTATGCCCAGGGCATTCCTATGCACATGCAAAAGCCGAAATGTACGGTTCTAGAAGCTTTTGAGGGGTGGACAGGTATGAGCATAAGCTACTAACAAAGAACTTGATGTTCAGTTTGAAAGGTAGTCCTGGAGGAAAGGTTATGCTGGATGGCAGTAATGGGAAAAGTATGGAAGGCTGGGCAAAAGCAATAAGGAAAATAAAGATAACTGCATGGAACATTGGGAGGAATATTAAATCCTTTAAGTAGTACAATGCAGGGAAAGATAATGAGGATGGGGGAGGCATTGTTCTATTACAAAGACAAAACTGAAAATCAGAAAGGGAAAGAAGATATGACTGCCCAAAGGAAGATAAGGACAGCAGGGGAGAAAAGATGGCAGTGGCAACTATATTTTAGAGGAGACTTCAGATAACCACAAAGAAAGCTTTATAAATCAAGATAGGCAAATGGATCATCTGAAAGGAAAGGAAAGTGCAAGTTGACAAAAGGAATCCTACATGCACCAAACTAGGATGAAGAAGAATTCTAAAAGAGCATGTTTTGAAAACTGAGTCCATCCAAGAAGATATGGAATGGACATAATAGGATGAACTACAGTATCACCTTAGAAGTGGTAAAAGCAAGATGTATGAAAGAAGGGAATATAACAAAAATATGTGACAAGAACTATACCAAATATGGAAAGAATATGATTGGCTGGAGGAAAGGTATCTAAACTAAAGGAATATGCTTTTACACAAAACATTTGGGTACAAGTACATAGGTTAGATAAGTTCTTAATGAAGAGCAACCTAAAGGAAATAATGGAAGAAATCCAAATGGAGGAAAGACACATATCAGATGAAGCAGTAAGACTTACAGGATGACATACTGGAGTTCCTCCATCATGTGCAGATTACCATGGACAAATTCCTGTATGTGCCATAAAACCCATAGTTCATACCTATTGGAGACACTCACCATTCAATCAAATACCATGCTTATGGGGGACTTTAATTATCTGTGTATAAACTGCGAATCCTACATGACCCCTAATTTGCAGGTGCAGAGATTCCTAGAGTTTGTAAGTACAAACGCCCTGTCATATAAAGTATCCTAGGATCCCAACCCAATGGACCTTTTGAATATCTGCAAAGCAAACAGCATCAGAATACTAGATCCAAGGATTTAAACTATGCATAAGTGAGACATGTTGCTTAAATAGGACATGTTGCAGGAACAGGTATGTGACTCGGACAATTCCCATTCCCGGCAATAAGCTTCTGATCCATCAGAAGCAGAGCCCTTCCCTAACCCTATTCAAGCATAATCTGGACCTGTGGATGGGAGACTGGAAATTCACTCCTGGTCTGACACCTGTCTTTCTGATGGACAGAGGTTACAGTTAAATCATGCCATGAATAACATGGAATACATGCATTTAATTGAATGCTGGTTGTCTGATGTCCTAAATGTCGAAGGCAGAGACCCAAGTTGCCACAATGTTGAATTTTCGTATGCCGAATCCATGAACATCGAACACCAGCCAGGCTAATATCCCTCTTTCTTGACCCATGGTAGTGCTTGTTGTGGTGGTTGAGCCATCGGAAATGTCGAATTTGGTGTTATGTTCGACATTCTGACCATTCGCCTGTGTGAGATTCAACATTTCTGTTCGGAAAATGTGACTTTTGACTATGTTCTGTTCGATCATATGCATGTATTCCAAATAACATACACCTCTTAAACCAACCTCCAAGGCAAAATAGCCTGTGTGATACATGTGGGTCACATGGCTAGTCTTATAAATGTTCCATTGGTTGTTAGCCTAGTATACAGCTATGAACCTATGAACCTATGTGTGCCAGGAGAGAAAACAATGAGAAGGGGATAGAGGAGGGCTAGGTATAAATGAACGGAAAAAAGAATCAATGCAAGACAATATAACATGGTTAGATGACAACATATTTTTCAGCTGTACAGACTTTTGTTGGATATCTTTCGTCTGTTCCTCATAAAAATTATGCCTTTCTGGAAAATTACTGAGGACTGAAGTAACTAAATTATGACAGAGATTTGAGGTACAGACTTCATACTCTTCATAATCTATGTTAATGCAAAACCTGTTATTCAATTAACTTTCTAAGTTTATAAGAGCAATATTAAAATTATCCCTAGTTTTGGGCCATTAACCCGTATTATTTTTGGATTTGTCCAGATTTCTTTCAGTAAAAGGCTGAAAGGTAAAAATGGGATCTAAGTCATTGTTTCGGGAAAACTAATAAGTGCAGAAGGAAAGAAGGAAGGTGGATTTATAAGCTGGAGAGAGAGAGGGGGTGGAATTGGTATAGAAGGAAGCCAGAAGAAATGAAAGTTAACTCATTAACCCCGAGTACCTTCTCATGGCGCCTCTGTGCTTAACACTGAGTGCACCATGAGAAGACAGCAATTTGAAGCTGTTATCCCCGAGTGCCTTCCACAAGCGTGAGAAACTGGCATCCCGATTTGTAGCTGAACTTAATGTAAAACACGCTGAAATGGTAACTGAATGTGTAAATTACCTTATATAGTTACCATTCAGCATGTTTTTACATTAAGGTCACATTAAAGATATTTTAGAAAATCGTGTTTAAAAGTTCTTGATAAAGCAAGTGGTGGCAGCCAATTGGATTCTTGCAATCCAAGCCACCACTTGCGTCACACCCCACCCCCAACAGTAACATCAGATCTGCATAGCCACATTCTTTGAACGTCTTATCTGTATATGTGGTAACACTTTTTTATAAAACATATTTTAGAAGTAATAGTCCGTAATTGTAGCCGCTAATCATTAAATTTCAATCCACCCCATTTTCTCCCAGCTGTTTATTGTAGTATAATAAACCACAAGATGTACAGCAGCAAACGTACAGTAAAACTTGTAGAGCGAGTAGCTGACGATAAAGAAAAATACAGCTCAAATACATGTATAAAAACCTACAAACATAGGGATGGATTTTAAGTATTGCTAATATAAACTTAAGTTGCTAGAATGATATGATTTGTGTTACATACTTGGACGTAGTACTACTCATTCTGTAGTGATTTCAGTCCTCGTTGATTTGCCAGAGAACCAGAAATGTTATGAGAAATACGCCAAAAATGTGATGCAAAAATATGGACAGTCGAGAGCTATGAATGGGTTATTTTGTGCAGAATGTCATCACGCCTCTTCTGTAACAAACGGTGCAGTCATATTTATGCACATTTAAAGTAGTTATTACACAAAACAAACCATCCAAAGTCAGTCCAAAGCATTCATTGGTTATGTAGGACGTATAAACATCTTAGCGGTACCCCTTGAACGATGCTATGTAGAACTGGTGGTATCAATCAGATATGGACTGAAAATAAAATATATGCAACCCCACCTAGCCATACACTGAGGTACCCCATATTTAAATTAAAAAAAACAAGTTGAATATGCCCTGTTTCCCACAATGCAAGGCAAGTGATCACAGGAAACCAGATTGTGTGTTACTGTGCGTGACCTTCTAGAACTTCATCCTGTTTTTCTACTGAACTGATTCATGCTGCAGACCACATTTTGCAGATGTGCTACACAGATGAATCTCACACAGCTGAGGACTTTATTTGGTAAGGTGACATCCACTGTAGAATTCAGAATTCTACCCGTTGTATGTAATGGTGAAATACAATAAAGAAGGCGTGAAGTAATTGTGAAAGGGACTGTGCATCTCTTGCTTGAACATAGTGATAATGGAAAGATCACACTTCATATCTGCTGTATATACAGCGTTCCTTTTTAATACAGACCATGGAAGTAATGGATATGTGAAGTAAGTACAGCTAATTAGAAATACATCATAGTTTAGTTCAGTAAATTCAGACTTCCTGTATCCTGTACAGATAAATGTCATGTTGTCATTTTAAATCAGGAATATCCATTTATTATTTTGATTTGGACTTAAGATATGCACTATTTAGAATGCTGGGGTTTCTTTTTTGATGATGTGCTATCTTCCATAACGAGGACCAGAATCCCGGATTTCGTGAAGCACTGCAATCATCAGACCTAACCCTTTGTGATATCTGGACTGTCATTACACTGAATTTATTTTGTCATATTCATGTAAATAAAGAAATGGCTCTTTCTGATGGGATAGTAGACATACTCAGCGAATATATATACCTGTAATGTACTGGTAATAAATTAGTAGAAACCACAATGCAACTAAGATAATAGCTTCCTCAAAGACACAATTTCTTCTAATTTTCTTTTAAAAATCTTAAACTGAACTGATAGGGACAGTGTTCTCCCATGTTTGTAAGTATTGGGTCAAGTTTGTGTGCACCCATAGTGGGTGTATGGACTGTCTGGTCCAAGGTGCTCATATTTATTAAAGTCTGGCAGTCTCTGGGCTTGTAAGTTTGCCGTTTTGTAAGTATTCCAGTTTGGGGGGGGGTAGTTGAAGTTGCCCATAAATATGGTATCGGGTTGTATAGTGAGGTCATTATTAGGATATTATGTTGCACTCAAATCCACTGTCAAACATTCCGTAACTGTCATTAGTTTGCAAGGGGGAGTGGGTAGATATGGCGGTTATGATGACATTTTACCTGCCAGTAGTCAGTTCTATATGGTTTATGCATATGGTGACTGTATGATTTTATTTGTATGCCGTTTTGTGACATGGGTGCACTTCGTGATATAGCTTGCTTGGAATAGCGAGTAGTGCAGGTAGAGGCTTGTTCCCAAGTATTTAGCAAATGTACATTTCTCTTCACCTGAGTTTCCAGTGTTATTGAGCTGTGTCACTTGCCAGGAATTCTTACATATTTTTGAAGGTTGTATTTTATTCTTGTTAAGAGATTTTTCTGAAGGGTAATGTTAAACTGATGACTGTTGGTATGATTTGGACCCCCAGGACACTTCAGATGTAAGTTAGTGATTTTATCTGTATGCTATTGTGTGACATGGGTGCACCATGATAGCTTGCTTGGAATACCTTATGTTTTGTATATATCAAATTCTGTCCTAATTGCTGGACAGAATTTCACAAATTTATTTTGAAGCTGGATTGCTTGTTTGCAGCATGTCAACAGTTTTGCTATGTTCTTGGTTAAAACTGTTGAATAATAGGTTGTCATTAGTCCACAGCTGCACTGTCCTGCAAATTGAAGGCTGCGTTTTGTTATTTTACAAAAGTAATTTTTCTTGTTCCACATATTGCTTAGAAAAACCACAAGGCAAAATGTGGTATGCTCTAAGATGAACAATGAGTACATGAATTTGCTATTTTATGTGAGAGATGTGCTTGAACTAACACACTCCTTGGAACTTACCCATGCTTACAAACTGTCTCTACCATGAACACTAAGATGAGGAAAGGAAATATGTTGTGCATGCTTGGGCATACTACTGAAGGGGACTCATGGCAAATGTTTCATTTTAGTGCTTGTGCACACTCAGACACTAGTGAAGGGGTCATTGGGGGAGTGTTTCCTTTCTGATGCTTGTGCATACTTGGACATACTACTGAAGGGGGCTTGCAGCAAATGTTTCATTTCTGTGCTTACTTGGACTACTACTGCAGGGGTCACATGGCAACTGTTTCATTTTGGTGCTTGTGCATACTTGGACATGGTACTGAAGGGGTCTCATGGCAACTGTTTCCTTTTGGTTTTTGTGCATACATGGACATACTACTCAGAGGGTCACATGGCAAATGGTTCATTTTGGTGCTTGTGCATACTTGACAGGACTAGTTTTGTAAATTCCACTCAGTTTATTTAGTTGTGATAGCAGCAAGCATTTTTTACAGGAAAATTTGGTTTATGTATGGTAAATAGCAGCTAACATGTCTGGAGGTGTTTCATTTGGTTCTTGTGGATGCTTGGACATACTGCTCAAGGGGTCACATGGCAAATGTTTCGTTTTGGTGCTTGTACATACTTGGACATAGTCCAAAAACAGAAGAGGCTCACCACGACCACTTAAAGTATAAAACTCTTTAATACTGCAGCAAAGTAAGCGCTTTCACATTACAAGAACGCTTCTTCAGACTTGAATAACTGCCATATAAAATCAGGTGTTTAAATACCATTTAAAACCACATCTACCAATCAAAAATGCAACCTAATAGGTATTATTAAACAATTGCTAAAACTTTAATAGAGTTTATAATATAACATATCTATGAGTATATAATGGAAATTTTTGTATATAAAAAACATCTAAGGCACATATAAATACTGAAACATAAAAATACATTTAACTATATCATTAAAATCCACCTGATTTTATATGGCAGTTATTCAAGTCTGAAGAAGCATTCTTGTAACATGAAAGTGCTTACTTTGCTGCAGTATTAAAGAGTTTTATACTTTAAGTGGTCGTGGTGAGCCTCTTCTGTTTTTGGACATTTTAAATTCACTGGATTTGTGGAGGCTCTTAGCTCAGCGCTGCTCTGTTGGTGTATATTATATTATACTTAGACATACTACTGCAGAGGTCACGTGGCAAATGTTTCATTTTAGAGCTTGTGTATACTCGGATATACTGTTCTGGAGGGCTATGTGTTCCATGTGGTGTGGTGTGAGTGTTGACTTCCTCTTGATCAGCTATTCCTGTCTTCTGAGAGTATCTGCATAGCATATCTGGTTTTGTTGATTTTTTCAGTCCAACTTCCAATTCATCCAACCTATTACTTCTGATGATATATTCAACATATAAATATAAATTATTTGGGGTACAGATTCAAGGCATATATTGTGACCTGGCTTCTAAGAGACTACCCACAGCTCTTTTCAGCTGACACAGTCCAATGTTTTATATATATATTTATTATATTTTCTTGCACTCTTGCTTTTCTTCATTATTCAGTGGATGTTGTCAGTTGGATGCGATATTGACATCAAATCTTTCTTGCTTTATGGGAAGCGTTTGCTGTGCGTGAGAGCTGGAGGCATCTCAGCTGTACATATTTTCGCCGACTGTTGAGATTTCTTTGCCTCGTATATTTGGCCTGGCAAATTCTGTGTATGTTTTTATTTATTTATTTGTTATTGTCTTTTTTTTTTTTTTAACCTCTAGACAGGTAACCAAGATGGTATTTTTCATAGATGCATTGTATTGCTTATGAAATGTGGGGTTGCTTGTGTGAATGCTTCATGTTGGTGATTGCAGACACTAGGAGCTATTGCTGAAGGGTAGTTTAGGGAAATGCTTCATGTTGGTGCTTGTGCATACATCAACATTTTAGTGTCACAGAAAAGATGTTGCATGGTTGGCTAATCCATCTGGCCATTTTGTCATCCTGGGAGCTGGCTGTGTTATACTGAATCACTGGTAAAGTATGTCTTCTATCACAAGACAAGCTATCTAGACTAGGTAACATGTCTTGGGGTTCAACAGTTTTTAGAAATGTCTAAGCAGAGTGAGTAATCCATGTTGCTGTTGTGAATGTGAATATCTTGTGCAGTCAGGTGACAGGCAGCAACTCCACCAAAAGTTCTTTTTGCACCAGTGGTGATTACTACAGCAAATCTGTCATAAATGAGATCTGAATTGGGGTGACTTAAAATTTTGAAGAAAGGAAGGGTACATGTCCTACCTCCATCTTTTTATAATTTTACTGATGACTGCACATACCCTTCAACCATCCAAGAGAAATTATATTTTGGTTGATTTTCCTGTTGGTGCTTGTACATAGGAGGAAATTTTGCTGAATGGTTGTTTAGGGAAAATCTTTCATTCTGGTGCCTGTGCATACATTATATTGAAGGGCTCACTTGGGTGAATGCTTCATTTTGGTGGCTGTACATACTAGGAAATGTTACACTATGCTACAAAGAAGAGAAAATGCAATAAGAATGGAATTAGAGACTAAAATTATTACAGAGCAAGAAATTTGACAATGTTACTGGAAAGAAAAGTAGCTGATACTGGGGATGCTCAAGGAAAACAGCAAGAAAATACATGAAGAAGCATGTAGAGGGAGGGCAGTATGGATGACAAGGAAAGGAAATTGGGAAATATTTAGAAGAAGATGAGTTAATCAGGGAAACATTTAAGGAACGCTACAGGGAACTTAACAAACAGGAAAGGACAGAATCTTAGAATAGTGAAAGAATTCAGAGGAATATACATGGATGAATAGAGAGATAAGCTGAATGCAGAGGTGACGAGATAAAATAAGGAAAGTCATATACAAGATGAAGGAGGGGAAAGCTGGAGGGACAGACGGAGTCCACCTAGAATTCTACAAATGAAGAGGGAGTAGACGTAGAGGGTCCTATGGGACAAATACAGGAGAATAAAGGAATCAGGCAAAACATATGGAAATATGTAGAAGAGTACCAGGATAACCATGACAAGTAAAGGGGAGGAGAAAGATAGGCAGATGGAAATTATAGGTCTGTTTCTTTGTTTAACGTTGACATTATGATTTTGTAAAAATTTTGGCAGGATGACGGGATAAAGTGTTGCCAAAAATAATTTCAGCAGGGCAAAAAGATTTTGTGAAAAGAACAAAGCCAAAAAAATTGACCTGCTGGAATTTATGCACAGGAAGGAGCAAAAGCAGAACAGGGTATGTGGGACTTTGCCTTTTGATGTAACTGAGGAGTCAAGGCTAGAGGAAGGGACCAAACTGGGGTACTAGTTGTCCCCAGGCCTGTTCAAGCATGTTATCAGGGATATGGCCATTGAAATTATCACAAGTTAGCAATTCTGAAAAAAAGGCAAGCATAAAATTTCAGTTAGTGTTATATGCAAATGACAGCATGTTATTATCAGGGGACATGGCTGCATCACTGAGACCTCTTAAGAGACAGATGTGTGAAGTTTAGGGAAAGATGGGGGAGAATAGGTAAGATAAAAGAAGCAGATTTCCCCAGTATCTAAGTCTCTGTGTTGGGATCATGGTGAGAGAGATACAATGCAGAAAAACGTAAATGAAGTAGAAAAAAGTAATGTATTCTCTCCAGAGAGATGGAGGAGGAGAAGACATATACAGTGTTTGAATTAACAAAGCAAAGATGATGATAATACCAATAATCCTCCATCTGCTCCAGAACATACAACAGATCTTTGGGACAAAAAGCTAAAACAAATACAAAATGATATACATGTCTGGTCAGTAAGCACAAGGGAAAAAGAGTTAGCAAGGTAAAAATGAGAGTAAGTAGGACTAGGTGGCCTGCTGGCTCCTGCATAGGTCCCCATTTAACATCAGTCACCAGAAAAAACAAAGAAGATTTGGAGAGACATATTTCAAAAGGAAGCAGATGGACACAAAAAGTTAAGGCTTTTAGCTATAGTTCAAGCGGTACAGGTTTGATTCCCTCAGCTATCATTTGACTACTGCGTGACTTTGTAAGAGTCACTTTACTAATTTTTGTTTTTGGGTTGCCCCCAAAAAGAGACTTTGTGTCCAGTGCGCCTACTTGATTAACAAATGGGAGTTATTATTATTATTATTATTATTATTACTTTGGAAATGTGTATACAGGGTATAAAGAAAGAGGGCAAAATATTAAAATAAAGTGAATTAATATTATCAGTCTGTTGAGTACAGAATTTAAAACTGTGGTCACTCAAAACTTTAATAGGAGCAAAACAGGAATGCAGCGAAATTTCTTAAGATGTTCCTGGACTTCGGGAGAACATTGCAAAAATTGCTACAATGAGGAAAGGAGTGGAGAGATGAATGAAAAAGCAATGGAAAGATGTAGAAAAGTGCTATAAGATTGAAAAACATATCAGGAGGAAGGAGAGGTCAATGCCAAAGTGAAACCAAGGTTTGCAGGACTAGGGTAAGGAAAGAAGCAACCGGCTGATGATGACATATCTTGCACCATGCCAGAGGGTTGCAAATGCATGCAACACACACACACACACACACACACACACACACACACACACACACACACACACACACACACACACACACACACACACACACACACACACAAACTGTATATATATATATATGACACTCCTTATTTAAATAGAAAAAACAACAGTAGAAAAAAAAAACAGAAAGGAAAAAAATCCCTTCTATCCGAAGTAACGCATTAATCCCTTTCTGCATCCATCAGTTTTCTTTTTGAATACTGAATTTTAAAACTGTATCAGGCTGTTGTTAACCTTCCTTATCTATACTAAGTGATACAGTCAGGGCTGTGCATTCTTAACGGTGTGTCAGGTTGCAGGTGCCCCCCCCCCCCACACACACACACATACACACACGCACACATTTTTATTAGAGGTTTAGTGAAGCCACAGAGTACCTAACTGTGCCTCTTCCATTTGTCTCAAAGGTGCCTTAAACTGGGGAAGCCTTGAGCTGTTATAGCATCATCTGTTAAACTAGGTACTACGACTACAGAATGTTATCGTTTTTCAACAATAACCAAATTCCATTGTGTGTTATAGGATATTTTTGTGTCTCCGTGAATATATATTACTTTCACTGTCTTGTCATTTTATTTATTTATTTATTTTACATTTGTTGACCGGGATAGTCCGACTGGATGCATGTCCATTTTCAGCGGAGGCCCGGGGAGAAAAGCTACAAGGGTAAGCAGATACAGCATTACATAATACTAGCATTACATATTACAAACAGACTATTTACAGAGATTACATAAGTAAGCAAGTTAAATTCCACAGGTTAGAGTTAATCCCGAGCGTAAATCAGGATTAAATTAAATTTCACAGTAAGATGGTTAACAGATTTTTACACATTCTAGAGAGACTTAGCCAGGCTTGATACAGTGACATAGCCAGTTAAGTGACAAATGTTGTTTGAGTCTAATTTTAAATTGACCAAAGGTGGAAAGTAAGGTAATATCAGCTGGAAGAAAGTTCCAGGATCTACTTACAGAGTTTGCAAAGAGAGAGTCACCAGCTGTGTTATTAATTTTGCTAGTCTGAATTAGTAGTTTGTTAGAGGATCGAAGCGGTCTAGGATTGTTATAGGGGGTGATAATATTTTTAAGTGCAGGAGTATTGTCTGGATTATAGACGATTTTATAGGCCATAATCAGTTGGTTACACTGGATTAGGCTGGGTAGTTCAAGCCACCCAAGCTGGTTTATATTGATGCAATGATGTGTGCTAAATGGCAGCCCAGTGGCAAACCTGGCAATGTGGTTGTAGCAAGTTGAGAGTTTGTTAAGGACAGTCTTGTTTAAATTTGAGAGTAGAGGGGATGCATACAGAAGGGTTGAAAGAAGGTGTGAGCGAGCTATGGCAATTTTAGCTGGAGGGGTTAGGAAGGCTTTTATTCTGTAAACTGACCCTAGTTTTTTATTGATGGTTTTGATAGTTGGTTAACATGTTGGTTGAATTTTAGATTATTATCTAGGATGACACCTAATAATTTTGTAGAGGGGCCAGGGGAGATTATTGTGCCACCATTTGAATTTATGGTAAAGGTGAAAGCGGTAGACCTACGTGTTGGTGAATATAACATCATTTTAGTTTTTTTGGGATTTAGGATCAGACAATGTTCAGAAAGCCAGTTTTCCATTGTAATAAAGGTGGTCTGGGTAGCTGACCATAACTCTATTGGAGATGTGGCTGAGCTAATCAGAGTAGAGTCATCAACATATTGGATACAGTTGACTTTTGGGATGACGGTATAAAGGTCATTAATGATGATGGAGAACAGCAAGAGCCCTAGTATAGAGCCTTGTGGTACTCCAGGGGTGTTAGGTAGAAGGTTACAGAGTTTGTTCTACCAGAGGACAGCCTGCTGTCGACCATTCAGGTAGGATTGAAACCATTGAAGGGCTCTAGTATCTAGACAGAATGTTTGCAGGGTGTGGATTAAAAGTTGGTGATCAACCATATCGAATGCCTTGGAAAGATCCAAGAAGAGGGCTGAGGATATATAATTATTGTTGCGATTATGGTTTATGGTGTTGGTAAAGGCTAGGAGGGCTGAAGTAGTGCTGTGATGAGGACAGAAGCCATGCTGAGTGTCTGCCATAAGGTGGTTCTGGATTAGGTGGTGCATGAGTTGTCTATGAATACATTTTTCCATAATATTTGCAAGTGGAGAGAGTATAGCTATTGGCCTATAATTGGAGAATTCAGTAGAGCTGCCTCCTTTGTGAAGTGGGATTACATAGGATGTTTTCCAGATGGTGGGAATTTTAGCTTCTACTATGGTTCGATTGATTAGTATTGAGATGGGGTAAGCAATAGCATCAGCTGATTTTTGTAGGTACTCGGCAGGGAGTTGATCAGCAGAAAGTGTAGTAGGTTTTAATTTTTTGATCAAGGTACGGATAAGTGAAGTGGCGACTGGTTGGAAGCTGAATGTGAGTAGGTTTCTAGAGATGCTACTTTCAGGACCAGGGGAGCTAGGAGGCAGTTGGCTAGCTAGGGCTTGAATTGTCTCAGTAAAGAATTGGTTAAAACTGTCAGAAACATCTTCAGGGTTTTATCAATAGTAGCAACAGGGATTGGGGTTGAAGTTTGTCCAGGATGTAGTAGATTATTTAAACCTGCCCAAAACTTCTGAGGGTTATTTTGATTTACTGTTTGTAAATTGCAGTAGTATTGTTTTTTGTCTTGTAAAATGGATTTTTTGTTTCGTTCCTGGATTGCCTGTATTTAATGTGATCTTGGGGTTCTTTAGAAGATCGCCATAAAGCCCATGCTTTGTTTCTAAGGGTAATTTTGAGTTTAGACTCTTTAGAAAGCCATGGCGCAGTTTTTGCCTTTGTTCTCTTTGAACGAACAGGTGCATGCAAATCAAGGATCTCAAGGAATTTGTTGTTAAAGTATGCTACTGCTTCCTCTAAGGGGAGGTGTTTTAGAAGAGACCAATTACATGAGTTTAGTTCTTGTTGAAATTTGGCAGGGTCAAAGTTTATATTGTTTCTAACCTTTCTGAGTAAGGGTTGTTGGGAATTAATGCCTTTGTGCTTAATTACATATGTGAGAAGGTGATCGCTTAGGCCATCAGGGAGGGTACCAGAGGTGTACAGTTGGGGGTGACTGTTTATGAGTACCCAGTCAAGAATGCTTTCTTTTTGGTTGGGTTTACCTATCCTGGTAGGGGTGGATATGATTTGTGTAAATGCATGCAGGTTAATATGGGTGGTTGGGGATTCTGAGGAACAGGTGCCCCAGTCTATATTAAAGTCTCCACGTAGTAGGGTTTCTTGGGGGTAGTGACATGATAACCAGTGCAGGATATCTTCAAGTGTAGATATATTGTTACCTGGGGGTATGTACATACAGATGATATTAATGCATTTATTTTTATTAAGTTGCAATTTGGTGGTAAGAATCTCCGAGTTATTAATCTGAGGTGGCCGTATTACATCTATGGTGACATTCAACTCAGATTTATAGACTACAGCTACCCCACCCCCCTTTCACGAAGCACGATCCAGCCTGTGTATGTTGCACCCAGGTGGTAACACTTCATTGTCTGTAGTGTTAGGTTTTAACTAAGTTTCAGATAAACAGAGAATCTCAGGGGAGTGGACATCCAGAAGTGCATGCAATTCATGTACCTTGTTATTAATGCTTCTAATATTGAGATGACAGGCTAGGAAAGAGATAATTGGCCTATTAATTGTAGGTTTGTAGCTTAGATTGCAAGTAGAGGGGGTATATGTATCTGAAGTGGGTAGGGCAGGGTTGGGGTGAATATCACCACCAAGTATTAGGTTAAGTCTATACTTGGTGATGAACTTCAGGAATTTGTTTATTAGTTTGTGGTAGTGTTTGGATCTAGAGCTAATGTGCCTGGGGTTGAGATGATGATAGACTGAACAAGATGTTGGATAGGACCTGGTACTGTAAGTATGGTTGAAGGTGGGAGGATTTACAACTGGGGTGATAGTATGGCCTTTTGGGACCAGAAATCCCATGAGAAACTGGTTTTCATATAAGGTAAGGAGGTATGGTGCGAAGAAGAGAGCTAGTAAAGAGGAGTATATCATTATCTGTGATTCAGCTAGTGAGTTAAGGAACTATTTTACTTGGTGGTGCAACACCAGAAGATAGAGTGGTGAGGTAAAGGTACTGGAAGGGGGTGGGAGAATGCCAGATGAAAGCTAATAGGTGCTATTGAAATGTAACCAGAAGAATGGGGGTAGGAGGAATTATCCCAGATGAAAGCAGATCGGATCTAGAAAGTGGGGGAGTGGCTATAGTACTATAAATTTAGAGGTACTGGGGGTGGGAGGGAATTGGGGGCAGGGAGGGGAGCGAAGAGAGCCCGAGCGCAGCGAGGGCAAATGTAGCGGGGCTATTGCAGTTTACAAGGTTTCCTAAGGTGTCCTAAAGCTATAAGGTAACTATTATAGTTCTTAATGTAAGAGTCAGTTTACTTAAGTTACAGGGGAAGGAGGCAAACACTCAAGTAGAAAAAGAGCCCTATGGCTGACCAATATGACAACCTACTTAATTACACAGCACTGTAAGTGAAAGCTTAACAAATGCTTTTTGTGTGCAACCTACTATGCTTAAATGCTGAGAGAAACTGTTTTCAGTCCTGTAGACTCTGTTTTGTAGGGAACTGTAGAGTTCAACTAGGAAAAGAGAAAAGCAGAGATTCTAGGGTAAGCATGAAGGCAATAACAGGCAGTTATTTTATAATAATACATTCAGAAAGGTTTGATGGTGGGGGGTAAAGTAGCATACTTCAGAATGAACTCAGATTTAAAGCTAAGAAACCTAAGCAAGAGAGCAATGCAGTAAATAAACACTTGCCAGATTTTAAAGATATACCAAAAAAACTAAATTAATTGTTCACAATTGTACAACTGGAAAATGCCAGTAAAAGCGCTTCAGGTATAGCTAGCCCAAGTTATTCAAGTCATAAAAGCACTTCTTCAATGTGTGTGTGCAATTTAAACATTAAAAACACATGCAGCAAGTAGGAGCTCTGATTATACACTTTCTCTAGGTACAGGTTCAGTTTAAACACAAATATTACCACAGAAATTCAGTAAAGTCACTAGCTACTTATAGAGCCTCTGGAAAAAAATAGAGCAGTCTGTGCAGAATCAGAATTTAGCAGCAGGTCATTCAGTTACACAAAAAACAGTAAAAGATCCATACAATGAAGAAACTTACACAAAGTCACACCAGGTCAGCCAAGGGGGAAAGAGAGAGGGAAATCCTAAGCACCTAGATTGGAAAATGATGCCTGTACTGAATTGTAGCAGTTTAACCTGTTTGAGGAAAGAGGGGGGTGGGGGAAAAGAGAAGACAGCAGGAAAGGTTACAGGGAACACCCTGATTGACTCAATACACCACACCAGAGGTAAGTTGAATGTAGGCCTAAAATCTGCACTCAGCACTATAATGTTATTTGCACTCAGTACTTTAATTTTAATGTTACTTGCACTCAGCACTGTAATTTCACTTATGTTTAGCAGGAAAGACAGACCAACAGTATACAATTTTGGGAATTTTTACAAGGATTACTTGTGCAAATGTCAGGCTATTGCAGTTTACAAGGTTTCCTAAGGTGTCCTAAAGTTATAAGGTAAGTATTATAGTTCTTAATGTAAGAGTCAGTTTACTTAAGTTACAGGGGAAGGAGGCAAACACTCAAGCAGAAAAAGAGCCCTATGGCTGACCAAAATGGTGACCTGCTTAATTACACAGCACTGTAAGTGAAAGCTTAACAAATGCTTTTTGTGTGCAACCTACTCTGCTTAAATGCTGAGAGAAACTGTTTGCAGTCCTGTAGACACCATTTTGTAGGGAACTGTAGCGTTCAATCTGCTTAAATGCTAAGGGAAACTGTTTGCAGTCCTATAGACTCCATTTTGTAGGGAACTGTAGAGTTCATTCTGCTTAAATGCTGAGAGTTTGTTGCTTAAATGCTCATTTGTTTTATGTTTGTAGATATAACCTTTTTATTAATTGTATCCACACTCCCAGAATCTCATAGCATTCAAAAATAAACAGTTTATTCCAATGTGCTCCCTCACCTTACATCATGAACACACTATTTCATTTGCTTTCAATTTCCGGGTAATCCCCAACATTTGTGCATTCTTAATCATAGGGTAGGACTGTGTAATTAATTATACACACTGCTTCATTAGTTAGAATTAACACTACCAGTGTATCAGCACTATTACGATCACTTTGAAACCTACTTATATAAATTCATTGGAAGTACCCTTCTGAATTTATTAGCTACTAGAATATCACTTCAGACTCAAATAAGTTTAAAACATATTTTAAATCAGACTTGAAGTTTTATATGATTGAGATTTCAAATCTTGTTTCAAAAGACCCACTAGCCATAGAAAATAGTTATTTTTTGGCTTATGATAGTCCACACAGTCAGTCCCTTCCACAACTTTACAAGCCATGAGCATTTTATGTTTCAGCTGTGAAGGTAACATTTTAGCTCAGACAGACCTCAAGTCACTTTGGTGCCATAACTTTCAAAAACAGTACCAAAAACATTAGCATCTGTACTTAGCTCTTTAGTAAGGAGTTGGCCAGTACAGAGGCTAGTAAAGTCTTCTGTTCCTGGAGACTAATCATGTGTTTTTAATAACTATGGTACTCACATGTGCAGCCAGCTTCCTCTCATGAAGAGCACAAATATACTGACCATATTTGTATTGCCAAGTACTAGAGTCCCCACAAACTTCTCAAATTTTGTTTGATAAAAGGGTAACAACTAATTCATCAAGCAACTGATCAGTTCTGTTTCTCTCTGTGTCTCTTTGAGTCCCGTAAAACACAGATTGCAGCAGTTTTTCTGCTTTGAAATGGAGAATTTAACTCACAGTGTATTAGCACTTGCACTCAGTAATGCAGAAACAAAAGTGGGATGCAGTTTGGTATATTTAACCAACGATGCCCACATTCCCTACAAGTGTAGCCAGTGTTTTTCATTGGAAACTCATTTGTGGTTTTACAACTTAGACTTCTGAGAGAATCCACATGTGAACTGGTAGTGCTCAAATAAATCCACAGTTTCTAGTACTCCACACGTGAGTTGATAGTCCAAAAGTAAGCCTACAATGTCTGCTTGTGCTATTCCCAACAGTTTGCACTCTTGATCTTGAAAATCTCATTAAGAGAAGCAGTTGTCTCTGTTTAGGCAACAGTGCTTTTAATAGCAATTCATTAGGTGCTTAACTTACATAACATGACCTTCATATATGCTTCTTTCTCTCTCACAGAGCTAGAAACACGCATGACTCCTTCTCAAAACTTTTAATGTTGCTCACAGTTTCATCACATATATCAACTCCCTTCCCTATCAAACAAAACAAAATCATGGCATTTAGCCATAATCAGTCTCAAAAAGACAATCTGCAAATAACCATAACAAAAAGCAAACAAACAAATATTGAATAGTTTACCCATGTAAAACAGCTAATCATAATTATAGACCATCAACTTACATTTCAAAAGTATGCTAACTTAGCAATAGCTAAAACTAAGTAAAACTTGATATCTTTTATAAAATAAATCCATCAATATCACTTCAAGCCAAAATATTAGCAGTTCAAACACTTTTACTACCAAAAAAAAAAAAGTTCTAAACTTGTTTCCCGCATTTCCTGTTACTAGTGTAGTCCAGTTACAGCTTTTCTATATCCAGGACTGTTTGTAAGCTTCTGAGCACCCCCAAGCCTTTCTGTGTTAGAGGGAAGCCTTCTAGCTTATCAGTGGGAGTGGGAGTTGTAAGCACTAGGTAGCCTATCTACCACAAGATGAATGTTTTCTGGCCCAGAAATTGTAGTTTATTGGCCGTTTGGGCAGTTTTTCTATCCCTTTCAACTTTCTGGTATAAAAGCCCACATTTGCTCTTGTTTCCCTGCCTTTCCTGTAACTAGTCTAGCCCAGATACAGATTTGCTGTATCCAGGACTGCTTGTAAGCTTCTGAGCCTCCAAGCCTTTCTGTGTTGCAGGGAAGCCTTCTAGCTTATCAGTGGAAGTGGTAAGCACTAGGTAGTCTATCTACCACAAGAGGAGAGGTTTCTGGCTCAGAAATTATAGTTTATTGGTCATTTGTGCAGTTTCTCCATCCCTTTCAACTTTCCGATTTAAAAGCCCATGTTTGCATGGGTTTGCACTTGTTTAAGCTCTGTGGATCCAGTTTTGGTCTGCGGTAGACTGCAAGAGCATCAGGAAGGGGAAAGAGATGCTCTAAGTGCCTCCATTTTGATTTTTTCCTAATTTACTGCTTTCTGCACTTGTTTTTAGTCATTTTTTATTTAATTCAATTTATTTAAACTGTATTTGCTTTAATATTGCTACACACTCAAGTGAGCTAGCTTGCACTGTATCTGAATTGTTTTTACTACTGTTTAGCTGCTTTTCTGTAAAAAAAAAAAAGTTTTAAGCTAGTTTCCTGCCTTTCCTGTAACCATTTTAGTCCATATACAGATTTGCTGTATCCAGGACTGTTTGTAAGCTTCTGAGTCCCCCCCAAGCCTGTCTCTGCTGGAGGGAAGACTTCTAGCTTATCAGTGGGAGTTGGTAAGCAATAGGTAGCCTAGCTTCCACAAGAGGAGTGGTTTCTGGCCCAGAAATTGTAGTTTATTGGCCGTTTGGGCAGTTTTTCCATCCCTTTCAACTTTCTGGTTTAAAAGCCTGCATTTGCACTTGTTTCCCACCTTTCCTGTAACTAGTCTAATCCAGATACAGATTTGCTGTATCCAGTATCAGCGGGAGTGGTAAGCACTAGGTAGCCTATCTACCACAAGAGGAGTGGTTTCTAGCCCAGAAATTGTAGTTTTGGCCGTTTGGGTAATTTTTCCATCCTTTTCAACTTTCTGGTTTAAAAGTCTGCGTTTGCATGGGTTTACACTTGTTTAAGCTCTGCCTAGCAGCGCTGAGCTGAGATAAACTATTACTGGTGCCAGAAAGTCTGCTCTCAGTTTTTCCCTTGAATCTTGTTAGTTATTTCTCTCTTGCACCTCAAATAGCTTAATCACTTTGCACTTCAACATGTTTTTGTAGCAACTATTGTAGCACACCTAAGTGCCATCAGCACTGTTGTTCTTCACGGAAATACCTCCAGTACTTAGTAGTTATGACCACCCCTCCTGGCATGATTAAAGGGCAGTTCCCTGTGCTTTCTCCTATTAATCTAGTGCACTTGGGCATTCTGAGGCAGTATAGCAACTGCCTCATGTACACAGACAACACTCTCATCTTACCTCCCAACACTCAGACTTGTGAGAGATGCACTTATATCGCCAAATTAGAAGCTATGCACACTCCAGCCAAGAATGGACTAGCTGGTCAAGAGGAGTTTAACACCTGCACCACACCACATGGAACACATAGCCCTCCAGAACATCCATCATCACATCTCTCACATAAAAACACAAACCACACACCCACCTTTGTGGAGGCTCTCAGTAGAAATTTACCCAAACAGCAGGGACCGCCAAGACAGAAATGCACTCGACCACCACAACACAGCACAAACCACAGGACACATAGCTCACCTCCACAGTGTTCCCCTCAACCAAAGCCCCTAAGGCCAATACACTAATCATAGGTGACTCAATAGTGAGGCACAAAGATGTCCCACTCACTAGGTTGAATAAGGAGAGGGTAACAGTCAGCTGTCTATCAGGTGGCAGAATCTGACACATAACACTTGCACTCAGGTCACTCCACAACAAGTACAAGTATGACTCTGTCATAGTTCATGTGGATGTGAATGACCAGATATGCACCTCCCTGGACTACATGAAAAGCGACATGGGGGAGCTCTCGGATTATGTGGCCCAGGCCAGTATGACCCTAGTCCTGAGCGGTATTCTATTGTCACCCTGAATGATAACGCAGTACAAACAAAAAATGATTGACTTCAACAACTGGCTAAGTTTCTGTTGTCATTCTAAGGTGGATCCAGTATCTGTTTGCTTGGGACGACATGACTGACAGACCTTGATGCTTTGCCAGAGATGGCCTGCATCTGTCACCCCTGGGTTTCCAGGTACTGGCTAAGGCTCTTGCCACCCATAATAGTGCCTTTTTAGGTGGTGTTCCAAAGGCCAAATTACCACTGTAACAGCTATAAATAAATGCAATCTGAGGGTCATGCTGCACAATGTTAGAAGTCTAAATCTCAAGATGCACTCAATTGAAGCACTCCTCAAAATGGAGAACATCAACATTTGTGCTGTAATGGAGACCTGGTTTAAAGCGGCAGAAAGCACCCTTGTGCTACCAGGCTATAACTCATTCCACACCTTTCGGCCCCGAAACATGGATTGTAGCTCCAAAGGTGGTGGTGTCTCCATATTCATAAAGGATATACACACCTCCAGACTAGTAGCCCAGCATAACACATCTGAGATACTTCAGGCACAACTAACATTGGGTAAGATGGCGATCCAGGTCATAGCCTGCTATAGGTCCAAACCATGTCCCTAGACTCTCAGTCCATGTTCCTAAGCACCCTGGAATCTATCAAGGTCCAACTCAACATGCTCAGATGAGGAAAAAATAGTTTTTTGTTACATATATATTTTCTATATATGTATTTTTCAATATGTTTGGATGTAGACATCCTCTATGGTTGTTTGCCTTTTTAAGAAGACTGATTGTTGATTTTAATTGATGCTATTGATAGGTTTGCTGTGTAATGTGATGTAATTAGATTATATTTAAAAATGCTGTTTTTATGGCTTTTGTATGTAAGACACTGAAGAAGGATAGTTTTATCTGAAAGTTTTCTCTTTTTATTAAAGCATTTGACAGTGTGGAGTACTACTTTGTCTTGCTTAAAGCTGCTTTTGGTTTGTAATTTTCCACTTCACTACTAGTTCACCTTTCTTCTGGGCTTGTTGCTGCATTATTTTGGTGGAGTAGTGGACATCATTACTACTTCTATCATGACACAGTCTGTTACCTTAGAGAATGATTCTACAACTCGTTCGTTGAATGGTCTTCTATTGAGGGGGAACCCACTGTTGGAACGTGTTAACTTTATGGCCAATAAGAAAGTAAGTCATAAAGAGATGAGACCAGAAAAAAATGATTTTCATACTATGATTCAGACTCTAGAGTATAAGGTCAAGAGTTTTAAAAGGCTGCAATGGCAGCATTTTAGTTTTACTGCTTATCTTGACTTGGGTATTGTGCCACAAGGGTTGCAAATGTTGAATATGCCCTCATGGCAATACCTATCCTGAGCTACTAAAAAGTGGCAGGAATTAAATATAAAACTAAGTCTGGAGTATATGCATCTTATGAATGACTTTTTTTTTTCACCAAAGGAGAATGAACTATGCACAGAGATAAGTGCACTAGAAAAGCAGTTAGTCAATTCAACAGCTTTTAATGAAAATATTTCACTGTATGACACTATGATAGGAAGACTGGATGCATATGATAAACAGTTAGAGTCTACTAAAAGGAAGAAACTTCAGCATGACATTAATGACTTTAACAACAGTCATATTTTCTCTTGGCCGAAATGTTCCTTAAATGATAAAAATAAGTCTATCCCCTTTAAAAATTTACGAGGCTCAATGTATGAACTGGATGAGTTTGAGCTCTTAACCAATCGACAGCAATCTGAAGCAGGAGATGAGACCCTGCCACCCAATGACCAATCGGAAATCAGCAGAGATATCACAGACACGCATACGACATCATCGCAATCTAGTGAGCTTCAGCCGAGATCTACAACAGATGTGCATCCAACTGCAGTAAAGGAGAATATGCAGAATAGGAGTATGGCCTCAAACTTTTTTTTAGAGACCAACTAGGGTATCAGAGTGCATCTGCCAGAAAAGTTAGTTGTCCAAGAACAAGGTACATTGAGATAGCAGCCGAAATCTCGAGGGAGGGTAAGGAATGGCCCAACGATGAGAAGCAGAGCTCTGGAGCAACAGTAAGTTATATTAAAAATGCTTCTGACTGCTTAAATGGACAAAAATCTTTGGCAGAAAGCTGTTTAATTCAGAACTCATTGAACAATTGTTTTCTTCTTCTTCTTTCAGCTTTTTCCCAGTTAGGGGTTGCCACAGTGGATCATCTGTCTGCTTATGATTGGCAGTGGAGTTTTACAGTTTCAAGTTGCCAGCCCAGCGCCCAACCTTCCACAGAAGGCACACACTCACACCTAGGGCCAATTTAGTGTCCAATCCACCTACTGCATGTCTTTGGGATGTGGGAGGAAACTGGAGCACCCGGAGGAAACCCATGTGACCACAGGGAGGACATGCAGACTCCGAACAGAAGGCACCCCAGCCAAGAATCGAACCGGAGAACCTTTTGCTGTGAGGCCGCAATGCTAACCGCTGCACCACCATGGCCGCCCAATTGAACAATTGTTTTATGACAACAAATTATGATGGAAATGTTCTAATTGTAAAAATACTTCTGACTGTCCGAGTGGGCACAATACCTTGGCGGAATGCTGTTTGACTTGAGAACCATTTAATAATTGTCAAGAAACAGTAAATGGTTTATTTAATGAATCATTGAAATGTGTAGATATATGTATTTGATCTTCAGATTGTGTCTTGAATAAGATTTTGCAAAACGCTCGCCAAACTTGCTAAATGGCAGTAGACCTTGGTTTAAATACTTTTAATGATGTGAATGAATGTGTAGGGTCACCGAAAGGTCCTTTGGCTGTAGATTTGTTTGAGAATGGTTATGTGGCAGCAGGTTCTGATGGAAATGATTTAAATCAATACAATGAGCAATTAAATGTGTTAATATGCCACTAGAACTTGATTTAAATACTTCTAATGGTATAAGTAAATGTACAGAGTCACTGAAAGGCCCCTCAGCTGTAGAATATTCTAGTAATGGTTGTATGGCAACAGGCTCTGATGTGAATGACTTTAGCCAATATAATGAACAACTGGAATGTATTAATAACCCCGTGCAAACTGTGAATCTGCCTACTATTGTACAAAATAGTCAGACAGGATCAACCTCTAATAAAGGAACTTTTGGAAAATTACCCAACCGTCCTTTAGTTGTAAATCTATCTAACCATGAATTTGATTTAAATACTTCTAATGGTGTAAATGAATGTGTACGGTAATTGAGAGGCCCCTCAGCAATAGGACTGTCTGATAATGGTTGTGTGGCAACAGGCTCTGATATAAATGACTTTAGTCAGTATAACGAACAACTGGAATGTGTTAATACCCAAGTGATAACTGTGAATCTACATAATACTATACAAAATAGTCAGGTAGGAACAACTTCTGATAAACAAAACTTCTGGAAAGTTATCAAACCGTGCTTTAGTTATAAATCTATCTAAATATGAACTTTCTAAGGCAGAGATGTCATTAAGTTTGTACCTGCTGGGATGAATGATTTGGTTAATACAATTACAGACTTGAACTTGTTTTCAAGGAGACTAAACCTGAAAAATATTTTTAAGGATAATGGTAGTTCTATTAACGGTCATCTTAAAAGAAGTAGCACCTTTATTCCTGTTAGTGATCCTGTTATTAATGTGTTTAATAACATATGTGAAAAATTTGTGATCTCTATAGTAAAAAAAGTTTGAAATAAATGTATAACTTAACTGCTGAAGAATCTGAAGCATTGAAATCTCTGCAAAATAATAATTAAGTAATTATAAAAGAAGCAGATAAGGGGGTGCCATTGTATTAATGGATATAGAGGACTATTTCCAATCTATGACTGGTTTGTTATTAGACAGACAGACTTTTAAACCAGTTGGTAATAAAAAAATAGATACATAGATAAATATGTCTATCTATGACTTACAGGTGATGGGTGATATAGACATTGACACCTTCCACTTCTTAAGTGTACCATGCCCAGCCATTCCTGTACTTTATGGACTCCCTAAAATACATAAATCTTTAGCGAAACCTCCAATGAGACCAATAGTCTCGGGGAGGGGATGGATGATGGAGCCCATATCTGTATATCTACAGGATGTGTTAAAGGGTTATTTGAGGCATATACCTAGCTACATTAAAGACACTGGTAACTTCCTAACCCAGTTACATGGTTGATATGATAGCAAATGCCCATGTCCGTTTTGTTCTGGTAACACTGGATATAAAATCTGTTTTTACAGTCATTCCTAATATATATGGAATTGACTGTATAAGGGAGATCTTATAGGAATATGGTTCCCTTTCTACTAGATGCATTGAAACTATCTGTGAAGTTTTAGAACTAGGTTTGGAAAATAATATTTTTACCTTTAATAAGCAGGAATATCATCAGATATCAGGAACGGCCATGGGCACTGCTGTAGCCAACACTTACGCAAATTTAACTCTGGGCCAATGGGAGAAAATGTACGTGTATGGTGAAACTAACTTGTATGCCACAAATATTTTATTTTATAAACGTTTTGTGGATGATATTTTTTTGGTCTGGACTGGAAATGTTATAGATTTGCAGGATTTCTTTAGCTATTTAAATGGTACTGTTGAATTCTTAAAGTTTGAAATTACTTTCTCTGAAACTTCTTTGATGTTTTTAGATGTAGGGTTACAAGTAACAGAGTCTGGTTTAGAGACATAAGAAGGAGGTGCAAGTACATAAATACCTGCATAAGAACAGTATGCATGCAAAAAGAACTTTTAAAAGTGTCCTTAAGAGTCACTATCTGCAAGCTAGCAGGCTAAACACTAAACTAGATGTCTGTGAATTGCAGATGCAAGAAATGACTGATAATTTTTTAGAAAGGGGTTACAATATAAATAAAATAGAACTGGCTAGAAATGACGTTTTACAACTAAGGGCTTAACCTGATTTTTCTTCTCAGGGGCATGTTAACCTTAGTGTTATGAATTCAATTCCTTCACAGCCTTTAAGATATTTAATAACCTTTAGTAGGGCTAATGAGACAATAGAGTATGTTATTAGAAATAACTGGGATATCCTAAAGGCCATACCTGACCAAAAGAAATGGCTTCCAGAGAAACCTTTATTTACTTATCATAACTGCGATAATTTGAAGAAGCTGTTATGTTATAAGGACTTTTCCTTACATAATAAACCTGCTCCTGTGTTTAATAGGAGGGGAACTTGTCATAACTGTTCATGTTGCTCGAGTATAAACCAATCAATGGAGTTTATGCACCCTGTCAGTGGTAGGAAATATACCTTCCATTGTACTGCAACATGTAATACATCATCTATCATATACCTTGCTACATTTAACAGATGTTTAAGTTTTTATGTTGGAAAATCAATGAGAAGGTTAAAAGACAGGATAATAGAACACAGGTCTGAGATACGCAGGAAGGTATTAACTAACTCTCTGGCCCAACACATAGAAGAAACTGATCATGGTGATGCAGTTAATAGTTTTTGCTACATGTATGTTTTATATATATGTATTTTTCAATATGTTTGAATGTATACATCCTCTATGGTTGATTGCCTTTTTAAGAAGACTAATTGTTGATTTTAACTGATGCTATTGATATGTTTACTATGCCATGTGTTGTAATTAGATTATATTTAAAAATGCATTTTTTTTGGCTTTTGTATGTAAGACACTGAAGAACAATACTTTTTATCTGAAAGCTTTGTTGTTTTATTAAAGCATTTGATGGTATGGACCTTGTATACTGAGCCAAGAAATATTGCCAACATTCTGACCAACAGATTCAGTGCCGACTTTAGGACCAATCACGAAGAATGCCTGGCACCCAGCATTACTGCAGCACAGGTTAATGCTGCATTGTCCAAAGCCAAGAATACAGCTTCCATGGGACCCAGTAATATCCCTGGCTGTGTTCTACATGAACTACAAAGTGAACTGGCACCACATCTATGTGCACTGTTCAGTCACAGCCTCACCTCAGGCCTTTTATCTACCAAATGGTGCACTGCTACAGCCATCGCACTCCAGAAAGGGGGAGCAACTATAGACCCAGGGAATTATCACCTCATTAGCCTGACGAGTCTAATATGTAAAGCTATGACGTGCATCATCATGGACCTAATTAACAAAGATATAGGAAATCTCCAAATTCTAGACCCCATGCAATTTGACTTTGTGAAAGAAAGATCATGCCTGTTCAACTTGATTGACTTCATTAAGTCAGTCACCGTGGCTTTGGATGAAGATAAGGCAGTGCAAACTGCCTACCTCAATCTGGCCAAGGCCTTTGATACCATTCCTCACTCGGGAATTATTGATAAACTCACCAAATTAGGCATCAACCCCTATATCACTAGGTGGGTTGAAAATTGGCTCACAGATAGAACACACTTCACAAAGTCAGTGTGCCACACACCTAATACACTAGTAATTGGAGACTCTATTGTCAGGCACACTGACGTCCCACTCTCCAGACTGAACAAGGAGAAGGTCACTGTAAGCTGCCTGTTGGGTTCCAGGATCCGCCACATAACACAAGCACCCAGGTCACGCCACAGCAGGTACAAATATGACTCTGTCATTGTCCATGTTGATGTGACTGACCTGAGATGTACCTCCCTACACTACATGAAAAGAGACATAGAGGAGCTCTCTGATCATGTAGCCCAGGCTGGTATGTCCCTGACCCTGAGTAGCATATTGCTCTCACCAAGAATGATGCCACAGTATAAAGACAAAATGATAAATTTTAACAATTGGCTAAGCTATTGGTGTCATTCAAAGGGGATCCAGTGTCTGTCAGCCTGGGATGACATGCTCGACAAGCCATGTTGCACCTGTCACCCCTAGGCTTTCGAATACTGGCTAAGGCTCTTGCCACCCCCATAGTGCCTTTTTTAGGCAAGGCTCAAAAGACAAACCCACCTCCATAGTCAATACCAGAAACAAAAAAACTAAGGGTAATGCTACTCAACGCCAGAAGTCTAAACCTCAAGATGCACACACTCGAGGCACTCCTCAGTATGGAGAAAATCGATATCTGTGCAGTAACAGAAACCTGGTTCAAGGCCACAGAGTGCACCCCAGCACTACCAGGATTCAACTCATACCATTCTTTTCGGCCCCAGAACTCAGACCGAAATACTAAAGGTGGGGGAGTATCCATTTTCATCAAGGATACACACACCTCCAGGTTAGTGGCACTGCACAAGGCAACGGAAACCATACATGTGCAACTAACATTTGGTAAAACTGCTTTTCAGTTTGTAGCCTGCTACAGATCACCCATCTTGTGTCAGCCCCCCCCCCCCCTCAGCATTCCTGAAAACATTGGAGAATATGAAGGTCTCACCAAACACCATGATATTGGGGGATTTCAACTACCCAAACATTGATTGGGAAAACTACTCAAGTCCCAACTCTTTCGCTCAATGGTTCCTGGAGTTTATAAACTCAAATGCCATGGAACAACTGATCACCACTTCCACAAGAGGGGACAACATATTGGACTTGGTCATCCCCAACATGGGCGCTCAATGTTCCACACCAGAGGTAAACCCCTCATTGGTAAGATCAGTCCATAAACTAATCACAATGGACATCCGCATCTTGACCCCACCCCCAGCCAAGGAAACCACTGTGAAAAATTTCTCAAAAGCAAACTTCACACTTCTCAAGTCCGAGGTGGAAAGTTTCAAAGCCCCTGAGCTAATGAAAAATGCTACCCAAACCCCAGAATCCTTTACAAATGCACTCTATGAGCACCTACAGGAATGCATGGATCATGCCATCCTAAGTAAAACCAAGACTCACTCCTCCAAAAACAGGAGATCAGTATGATGGACCCCAGCCATAAATAAGCTATACAACAGAAGGAGGAAAGTATTACATGATAAGGCAAAATCCTAAAAAGGGAAGGCATCCCTGATCAGTACTAGCAAGAAACTTCAATCCCTCATAAAATCATCAAAGGCTAGCTTTGAAAGAAAAATCGCCAGAGACTCTAAAGATAATCACAAGGTGTTCTTTAGCTATGTCAAGAACCTGGGCGGCAACTCTCAGATCTGCTCTGAACTGGTGCAAAATGGCACAAAATACACTGAACCCACTGACATTGCCAACATCCTGGTGGACAGATTCAGTGCAAACTTTAGGCCAGTGTGTATCCCAGAAGAATGCAGTCCCCCAGACATCACAGACACACAGGTAAAAGCAGCCCTCTCCAAAGTAAAAAACACAGCATCAATGGGACCGGATGGTATCCCCGGCTGTGTCTTACACGAGTTCCAAAATAAACTAAACCCTCACATAAATTCACTGTTCCAACTCAGCCTTACCACAGGTTATGTAGCCAAAGAATGGCATACAGCAACAGTGATCCCTCTCCACAAAGGTGGCACCACAACGGATCCCAGGAACTATTGCCCTACAAGCCTGACTAGCCTGGTCTGCAAGGCTATGGAGCGCATCATCATGGGTCTCATAAACAAAGACATTGCTAACCTCCAGACACTGGACCCTACCCAATTCGGCTTTGTTAAAGGCAGATCTTGCCTCTTATACCTAGTTGACTTCTTCAAAATAGTAACCAAAGCCATAGATAAGGGAAAGGTAGTCCACACAGCCTACCTGGACCTCGCAAAGGCCTTCGACACAATACCCCACTCTGGCATCATAAATAAGCTTACCAGCTTAAATATTAACCCATATGTCACAAGATAGGTTGCAAACTGCCTCAGGGATAGAACTCACATGGTCAGAGTCGCGGGTGCCATGTCCGACTCTAATCCGGTTACAAGGGGTGTTCCACAGGGCTCAGTCCTGGGACCCCTCTTGTTTGGTATATACTTCTCTGAGGTACAGGCAAACATGGGAGGACTGTGGCTTACCAAGTTTGCAGATGATTGCAAACTGGGAGCCATAATCGACTCACCGGCTGACACAAGCATCCTCCAGAAAGGCCTTACGGAGATGGATACCTGGTGTCAGAACCATGGCCTCAGGCTAAATGCCAAAAAGTGCATATCATCCCCTTTGGGAAAAACAAAGTGCCCACAAACTACCACATAGGAGGTAATCCAGTAAGTACGGAAGAAGTAATTAGGGATCTGGGGACCCAAATAGATAGCAACCTCTCCTTTGACAATCACATTGCCAAAGTGGTTAGAAAAACCTTCTATATAGCTCACCTAATCACAAAAGGGTTCACATCTAGATTAAGAGAGGTCATTGTGCCCCTGTACTCATCGCTCATCAGGCCCATAATTGAGTACAATGCCCCATTTGGGATGTACCTTACCCGACACCTGCAACTGCTGGAGAAACCTCAAAATACCTCACGAAGAGGATCGTGGACCTCAAACAGATGCCCTATGTAGCTCGACTAAAGAAACTCCAGCTCTACTCAGTTGCTTACCACCTACTCAGAGGCGATCTCTGCCTGACATACAAGGCCATGTCTAACCTGGAATTGTTGGACATGCTCCACTTCAAGAAAACCAAATCCATTAGAGCTACATGCTCAAGGGATTTAAACCTTAGCACAACAATAAATAGGATATGCTGGAGGGATAGATTCATATCCTAAAGGCTTCCCTCGCTCTGGAATAGAATCCCAGTCAATGTTAGGCAGAGCCCCTCGCTGACCCTCTTCAAGAGAAATCTTGATGAGTGGATGGGAAATCATAAATTTACTCCTGGGAATCACTTCTATGGCCCTGCTGGACAGAGGCTCAGGAATCTAGTCTAAAAGGGAGGCGAAAGCCAACACATTTTGGCTAGGCTTATAAATGCCCTAGGGCAGATAGCCTAGTACCTACCTATGAACTTATGAACCTATGAACACAATGTGAAAGTAATAGACTCCAAGTCAGACTGCTGACCAGTCACGACTGGAGACCCACAGGGATCGGTCCTGGGTCCTCTCCTGTTGTCATCTACTTCTCAGAAGTCCTGGCCAACAAAAAGGGACTCTGGCTGATCAAGTTCACAGATGACTGAAAGCTGGGAGTCATTATTAACTCCCCAAGTGATGCAGACATCCTACAGAAAGGCCTCACTGAGAACAGTGACTAGTGTTGAAACCATAGCCTTAACCTTAATGCCAACAAATGTGTCATCATCCCCTTTGGTAAAAACTCAGTTCCCACTAATTACCACATCGATGAGAGCTCACTTAACACTGAAGACTTTATAAGAGATCTGGGGATGCAGGTTGACAGCAACCTCTCCTTCAACTACCACATTGCCACTGCAGTCAGAATGACCTTCTTTGTGGCACATCTCATTGCCAAGTGTTTTGCATCCAGGAAGGAAAGAGGTCATTGTCTCTCTACTCTTCCCTCATTAGACCAATCATTGCGTATAATGCCCCATTTGGCATGTGCTTCATTTGACACCTGCAACAGCTGGAGAGGTCACAGAAGTACCTCGCAAAGAGGATCCTAGGCATTAAACACATGTCCTACATGGACAAACTTATAAGACTCCAGCTATTCTCTGTCTCATATCGCCTACTTAGAGATGATCTTTGCTTGACTTACAAAGCCATGTCTGACCCAGCTCTGTTAGAAATGCTACATCTAAAGAAATCCCAATCCCTCCGCACCACATGCTCCAGAGACCTCAACCTCATTACCACAATCAACAGAACATGCTGGAGGGACAGGTTTCTCACTCAGGGACTGCCCATGCTCTGGAATAGACTTCTCATACATGTCAAGCAGTGCACCTCGCTGTCCCTCTTCAAGAGAAATCTTGATGACTGGATGGGTAATAGAAAGTTCACCCTGGGGATCACTCCAGTGGCTCTACTTGATAGAGGCACTGGGAACTAACATTGGGCAGCACGATGCCAGGGCACTTCTATGGGCTAGGCTTGTAAAGACTCCAGGGCCATTAGCCTAGTACACACCCATGAACCTATGAACCTATGAATTACTCTGTACCACTACTATTCTAACTAACCTACAAAAATCACATATGTATGAGACTGCTATATGCTCTAGGAAAAATTGTTAAATTTATCACAAGCCAATCACTCAGACCTCATCACTGTACAGGCCTACAGCAATACACAAGCAAAATATCTCATAGCATACTATATTACACTGGCTAATATCCTGCTCTAAGTTCCAGTCTCATTAAATGCACCATTAATAGATATCTTAGATCACAAGACCAAACAATAATCTTTCTAGCAAAGTCCAAAAATCATTTTGGCCACTGAAAATATGCAATATATATACACCAAACTATGAACTTCACTTCTATAACACTTACAACTAGAAGCAATATATATATTTTACATCACAGATTTAAAAAAAAAAAAAAAAAGAAAAAATCCTAACAGACACTTTCTTCTGTTCCTAACACTTGACCTAAAAACTACATACGCATCTGAATAAATCTTTTCACTAAAATTCACTGCTAACTACTAACTAGTCTTCTGAATTGTTATGTACAGATAAGAAATAATTTGCATATACCATTACATGCTTGAAATTTGTTCTGTATTCAGACTAAATGCATGTATAGAGTAGTTTTGTTGTATGAAATTATGTTTCCTCTTACTACATTTATCAATAGCTCATGTTCTTCATACCTATTTTCGAGTACTTATGACCTGGCCTCCACAGGAATGGGTACATTTTGCTCAGTCAGACCATTCTGGTCAACAAATGCAAATACTTCTACTATTACTAATAATAGTAATGATATAGAGGAATATGGTCAGATCAACGATCATAACCTGCTTATTATGTGTTCTCGACATGTATGCAAAAGTTTCACCTCTCAAGGGAAGAACACATAATAAAGAGTTATTATTGGTGACACAATCATAATTATTTGTAGTGCATGGAGCTTCATCTCCTCCGTGTACTAATATTTACAAGGAAAAAATCTCTACATGTTTTTCCAGCTTTCGCAGTCGTAATTTACTTTGCGATCACTGTCAAGGGAGGCCTTGTAATACAGTCCATTATGTTTACACTTATATTTCATACCTCTTTGGTGTCCAGATTTCCACAGAATGTCTAGATTATTGTTTCATATTTTTGGTCTATTCCTCATAAAATGTGAGGTTTTCAGACAAACCACTGAGGACTGAAGTCAATAAATGAAGGGCATATATTTAGTGTCAGAGTACATATCCTTCAGAAAATGGATGCTGACACACCCTGTTATTCTAGCAGATAAGTTTGTTTGAGGATGTTGGGGGCACATTACTGGTAAGGATAGCATGTAAAAACAAATCATTTGTTCTGCTGCTGTCATTTGCTGGACAGTGCTGGCAGATTTTACTGTCTGGTGGTAGACCTTACCTTAACAACTTCAGTAGGGGGTGCTTAACAACTGTTAAAATATTGGGATGCATGACAGTCTGGAGCTTAACTGTCTTTTTATGAATATTGGAGTGTAGCCACCACTCTCCATGAACAACAGGAAGAATAAACATAACACTAAAACTGTCATAAAGAAAAAGGAACATAAACTGTAGACAACTTTTTTCCTATGGTAGCAATGGCATTTGCACTTACCTATGCCCATCTAAAGTACATGCGCTTAATATATAGATAAAATGAGTGCACGCGTGCACGCGCGCGCGCGCGCACACACACACACACACACAAAATATTATATTACTAGGAATAAAGAAAAAGTTTGACTATTATAGCTTCTATTTTAAACTAATAGCTTTCTATTTACATAAAAAGAAAGAAAATATCCACTTTGCTATGAAGATAGAAATTAAGATAGAAGAGATAATTTGTTTAGGCAAATACACACATTTGTGGTGTATTACGATGAATATTAGACAGAATATCCAGACAGCAGAAACAAACAAGCAAACACATAAATAAAGCTATAATGCATACATCTCCAAGTACATTTCACATCAACAATGCATGATACTAGAACAATAATAGCCATCGACCCTTATTGTGATACTCCAAAGATTTGCACGGCAAAGAAATATCAAAATATATTGCCGTGAACAAACAGTCTTAGGCTAAATACAGAGAACATCTATTTGTCTGTTTATCTATCTATGTATCTAGCTATATATCTGTCTATATATCTATATATCTCTCTATGTATATAGCTATCTGTCTAGCTATCTGTTTATATATATATATATATATATATATATATATATATATATATATATATATATATATATATATTTGTCTATCTATCTATCTAGCTATCTATCTATATACTTATCTGTCTATATATCTATCTATCTGGCCATATATCTGTCTGTCTATGTATATATCTGTCTATCTGTCTAGCTATATGTATATATATATATATATATATATATATATATATATATATATATATATATATATATATATATATATATATTGTCTATCTTTCTATCTCACAAGGTATAGCATTTACTTGTGAAAGCAAAAGCTAATATTGAAGAGGAAGCAGATGGTATAACTGTTCCCTTTATATCACTTTGCCTGTGTAAACTGTAAATGAAGAGAACAGGGGGAAAAGTACATGCAAATGCACATGATCAGTTTAAATATCTGGTCTTATAGAATTTCATCAGTCTTTAATATCTTAAGAATAAAAGTGACATTAATGTGTGCAAAAACAGAAATACTAAATACTGTTAACTGTGACAGCAACCAAAGGAGCAAGCATAACTGCATTTGAATGTATGTAATGGATAATATACATGGTTGAATGGTTGCTATTTATTTGGATGAAAGAGTTGTGAGCACATAGGATTCTTAATTCTGAATTTAGCTAAGCCTACGAGGAGTTGTTGGACATATATTTATACTCAGCTCTTCTTAACCTCATTGAAAGTGGCAGATCAGCTGTTATGCTATTATTTTTAAACCTCAAGATATCAGCATAAATCATCTTGGCTTTCTAAAAAATATCTTCTCAGTCTATTAAAGTGTGAAATTTATTAATGCTAAAGTAAGCAGGAACAGCCGTGTTTGTCAGTGGCTGATGGATGTGTTGTAGTTGTGTAGTTTAATGGCTGTTGTGATGGAATGACAATTTTGGTTAGAAGCATTTGCACACAAATTGTAATATTTACTATTCTCAAAATTTGAAGAAAAGTGAAGATAGCATTAGCTCTCTAGCAGTGGTCTCTGGATTCTTTTATTAAGACTAAAAGCCTTTTGGCATCTTCTCTCACATTTAGAGATACTTTTCTCAACTGTGCTAATTTTGTTTTAATATACTTAAATTATTTTCCAAGCTGCAGAATTCCCTGAGAGGTGTCATAAATTTCTATATTGAGAGCTAAAATTAAGTCTTTTAAAAATTAATTCCTCATGAAAATAGTCATTTATTGGTACAGAGGTTTGGAGCCATGATTATAATTTAGCTGATCTATGTTTGGATAGCAGTCTGAGTGATGGAAGAACCAACTAGTGAGAGAAGGGAATGAAAGGGTGATGCCTGGTTGCCCCTCTTAGGGTGAAAACTGTGCACTCTGTCACATGCTAAGTCTCCAACTAATGCATCCCTAGTGGATACAGGTATTCTAGCAGAAGCAAGTGGCTCAAAACGGAGGAGCAGGTCTTGACTAGATCAGTTGTGGAAGCAAGTGATGGCCCTGCACTTTTCCCACAGCACACCTAACCCACAATTCCTTAAGATCACCACAACAAAAACATTAGGGCAAACAAGAAAAATATCCTCCAATGCCTGCATGTAAGCTGAGCACACTGCAATCAATTATTGCTTGATTGGAAATAAATGGACAGAGTCCAAGAGATCAGACAAGTTGTCTTCAGGCACTGGGAAAAAGTAAAAATAAAAAAGTGTTCTTTTGATAGCTGAACTATCCAGCTAATAAACTTGATTTTCTTCTTGGTATTTCTTATAACTGTTGAATAAGAAGCTGAAATTTGTATTTTATTCTTGGTGTCAGAGGTGCAGACCTCTGCAATGATGCCGAGGACAGCTTGGCCAAAAGTTCATCAGTAGCTATCCCCTTTAATATTTAAATTAACTGTGCTGATTTTGCTTTTTCAAGTTGTAACTTTCAATTGCTAACTTGATTGTACCATTTATTTTACAGGGAAGGATTTGGCCTTCCTCTGAATAACAGCAACAACTCATACTAAGTGTTAATTTGACAAATTGACTTTGCAATTAACATAAAACTTCATGGCATTGATTTTTGACAACTAAAATATACCTTATGGTGTCAGACCATCAGTGCTTCATGAAAATCCAGAGCTTCAAGTATTACACCTGAAGTCCAACTTCATAGGTGTTTTGCAGTGGATTTTATTCCATAAAATCATAACATTAGTTTGTCTCGCCTCTTAATGATAATACAAATGGTATTTCCGGTTCAGAATTTGTTCTGAAGCCTTACTGATCTATATTCTATGGTGGTTTACAAGTTTATTGGCACTATACAATAGATGCTACCTCTCATCACTGTTATTCTGAGGAAGGAAGAGCGGGACTGTGCTGTGTAATGCAACCAGATAGGATCTATTTTTTTTTTGTCTTTCCTCTGATGGTAAATGTATGTATGTATTTATTTATATGTGGACTAGCTATATAGTGAAATGACTGATAGTGTCAACCTTCGTCAATGATGAAAGTTAGCACCTGCAGAACAGCAGCCTTTGACTTTAATGATATGCTGAAATGCAAATTTGTGGCTCACTGACTACTTATAGGACTCTGTCAAGAAAATCACTTGGATCATATCAGTAGATTAAGATATATGCAACAGTATAAACACAGAATGCCTAAAACAGGACTCCACTAAAAACAAATGAAAACACAGATTATCACCCTGTGCCATAAACAAACAAACAAACAAACAATTAAGTGACTTGGTCTGTAGCATTCAGTCAACACTATGGGGTAAAATGTAGAGCAACTGGTCGGCAAGCATTTGTGCATCACAACTGAACTGCTGTATGCATCAAGCAATAAAACATACGGCCAAAAACTTGTTTGAGCAACTTCTGGATGGTGAGCAAAAGTAAGTGGGGTCTGGGAGTTTGTGCGTGGATGTGTTTTAGGGTTAAAATAAGAGTTAGGTAACGGGATAGATTTATTGTGTGTGACTGTGTTCATTGTTAAGTCTTGGTTAGGTTACGTAATAGATTTAGAGTATGCAGCATGTCTGTATGTGTGTGTGATGCTGTCTGGCGTAGTGGTAATCTTACTGGAAGGGCTTTTTTCATGTAAACTGCATGTTAGGATTAGGCGTAGGGTTAGGGTTAGCCCAAATTTCTAGGTGAAGTGGGGGGTGAGGTTGTTAAAAGTTACCTAATGCCATACTTGCTAATGATATTCTACAATATATTTTCCCAGTTATAACTTTCATATTAAGAAAAGTTTATGATTTTTTTTTGATCACTGGTATGAGTTTTCATAAGCATTTATAAATAATATTGCAGTCTACTTTATTATTATTTATTTATTACTGGATTCTGCAGGTTCATATCAGCTTCCATTGTTTCTCTTTCTTCCGCTGTAGTGCCACCATGGAGTTGTTCTATATAAGTTAGGGAGGCTGGGTGACGGGGGCTTACCTATTTTGACTTAATTTTTCTCAGCAAGACAATACTTCAAAGTAAGCTTATTTACACCCAATGTTCCTAGTTGGTGAAAAGTGTGAGTCAATGTTCTATCATTGTCAATATCATATGTCAATCTCAGCATCAGTAACTGATAACAGATTATATGTGAATAAGGCTGACTTGGGAATAAAGGGTAAAAATAGGTGTCAAGTTTCACATCACATCCTACTTCCTGGAACTGTTAAATTAGTGAAGATTTTAAAAGAGAATTTCATCCATCACACACTGAACAAATGAAGTTATGATCACTCAGACCACAGGATACTGGAATCAACTCTGAATCTTATTTTAGGCACATTTCATACAGCATGCCTTTCCCCTCACTAATTCCTCTCAAATCTATAAAAGTCATCTATGAGTTGAACATGCAGAACTAAGAAACCAGTCCAGCATGGAATAAAAATTTGACTGCTATCCTTGCCTTTTCATCAGCACAGACTGCAAATTAAAATGTTGCCATTCCTTCTTTTAAAACTGGATACAGAATTTTAGGCATGCTCACACCATGTTTTTCTCCTTAATGTCAGATGTTACAACACTTTTACTGAAGTCAGGAATTTTGCACTTCTACAGCATGTTATCTCTTTTTCTCAGCTAAATATTCATGTAGTAAAAACAGTGGCTAATTAATCACATCCTGTTTGATCTCAGGGCTCCCATGATCTGGAGCACAGCCAAAGAACTTGGATTGTGTGATCACTGGATAGCTTATGCACATGAGCTTGGTATAAGGCAACAAGGCATTATATTTTTGTAGGTTATTAATACTGCATTGTCACAAACTCTTTGTTTTACTCCATGGGAGGTATCTGGTAACAGGATTTTCTACACTACAGTCAGTGCAGAGCTCAACACCCACTCTCCCTCAGGGAAGACCTTATCCATTTCTAGTTTGTGAAATTTAGAGATTCTCCCATAAATGCACACTGAAACTGCTACAAGCACATTGGCTGACATTCTTACTGCTACAAGCCAATTGGCTGACATTCTGTAGTGTGCCCAAGCTCATTGCTGACTTCCATCTTCCTTACTAGTCAAAGGAACAGGGTAGTCTTCATCTTCATGGGAAATCACATATGTGCTGTCCACCACTGGAGCTATAGTTCTGCTACCAATGACAAGAAAAGTATATTTATTTATTTACGTTTGTTCAGTGTAAAATTCTGACAGAAAGCAGAGCCCCTTTTCAACAGTGGTCAGAGGAGAAAAGCTGTGATATATTCAATTACATATCCAGTTTATACAAAGGATATTTATAGCATTATTATATTGGACATACTTGGCACATGAAAAGTTATGAGTTGAAAAATATCTACCTATACTTATATGTATCTGTCTACACACACACACACACACACACACACACACACACACACACACACACACACACACACACACCTACAACCCCCTTTTCCCATTTCTGCACCTGGGGTCAGAGTGCCAAATCAACACTGACCATCATCTAGAGCTAATGTTCAGAGTGCTGGGTGGCTGGCCCTGCTGCAGTTGTTCTTCCATGCCACACACATGCATACTCACATTTATAGACAATTTAGAGTTTCCAATCTAGCTATGACATGCCTTTATAATTTGGCAGTAAACCACAGCACCTGGAGAAAACTCACTTAAACATAGGAAGGACATGCAGACTCTGCACAGAAAGCACCATGACAGAGAACCATAGAACATATTACTCTGAAATGACAATGTTACACCACTGCGCCACCCAAAGATAAATAAATATACCTTGACAACAGGAAAAGCTGTATATTTTGACTTATAAGAAGTTATATACCCCAACTTCATTGCAGGTTTAAATCAAGAAAGGAATACATAAAACTGAATAAATAACACACACTGGATGCACAAATTAAATGGAAGAAGTTCAATGAATGCTTATGCAAATAGAATCACAGGTGCTACTTATATAAATGTGGGCTCCCTGTTGAAAAGTCTGCACACAAAATGCCAAGTGCTGACAAGATGAAAAAAACAAAAAAGACCAAAAACACAGGAGAACAGCAATTCTCGAAAGTCGCTCTTCTCCTGAAAACTTCTTTGCACGAGGGGCAAGCTCCCCTGCACCTCCCACACCCCCATACTTATATATACCAACTCTAAGATTGCCATAGCTTGGAGAAAAGCGAATGAAACAGACATCTATGTTGAGTTATACACCAATGCTTTATACAACCACCTGTACAATTGTATTGACTCTGCCGTACCTGATAGAACAAAAGCAAGATCTTTAAGGAAAAACAAACCTGCCTGGTGGACAACTGCCATTAATAAACTATACAATAGGAGAAAGAAATTGCTGTCTAAGATCAGGAAGGGACGGTCTCAAAACTTTACACACTGACCGTCTCAAAAAACTGACATTAATAAACTATACAATAGGAGAAAGAAATTGCTATCTAAGAGCAGGAAGGGATGGTGTCAAAACTTTATACACTGACAGTCTCAAAAAACTTCAGCTTTACTCCGTAGCATATCGCTTACTCCAAGGTGATCTCTGCCTAACATATAAAGCTATGTCAAACCCAGAGCTGTTGGACATGCTACACCTAAAGAAATCCCAATCCCTCTGAGCTACATGCTGTAGGGACCTAAAGCTTGTCACCACAATAAACAGGACATGCTGGAGGGATAGATTCCTGACCCAGAGACTTCCCATACTCTGGAACAGGCTACCCATCTATGTCAAGCAAAGTTCTTCATTAGCACTCTTCAAGAAAAATCTTGATGAGTGAATGGGAAATAGGAAATACACCCCGGGGATCACTTCTGTGTCTCTGCTCGACAGTGGCACATCCATACAGCATACCTGGACTTGGCTAAGGCCTTCGACACAATACCCCACTCAGGCATCATAGATAAGCTAAACAGCTTAAAAATAAACCCTTATGTCACTAGATGGGTTGCAAACTGGCTAAAGGACAGAACACATAAAGTTAAAATCACTGGAGCAATGTCAGACTCAAAGCCAGTCACAAGTGGTGTCCCACAGGGATCTGTCCTGGGACCCCTCTTGTTCGGCATTTATTTCTCAGATGTTAAAGCAAACATGGAAGGGCTGTGGCTGACAAAGTTCGCAGATGACTGCAAACTAGGCGCCATAGTTGATACACCAGCAGACACACACATCCTACAAAAAGGCCTCACAGAAACGGACAACTGGTGCCGTAGTCACGGCCTTAAACTAAGTGCCAAAAAATGTATAGTCATCCCTTTTGGAAAAAACAAAGTACCACAAATTATCACATAGACAGCAACCCACTGAGTATGGAAAAAGTAATCAGAGACCTAGGGAACCAAGTAGACAGTGACCTCTCATTTGACACCCACGTTGCCAAAGTGGTTAGAAAAACATTCTACCTTGCACACCTCATCATGAAGGGATTCACATCCAGATCCAAGGATGTCATTGTACCCCTATATTCCTCCCTCATCAGACCCATGATTGAGTACAATGCCCCATTTGGTATGTACCTTACCCGGCATTTGCAACAGCTGGAGAGACCACAAAAGTACCTCACCAAAAGGATCAAGGGTCTCCAACATATGTCTTATTCTGCCAGACTAAAGAAACTTCAGCTCTATTCAGTAGCATACCACCTGCTCAAAGGTGATCTCTGCCTGACATACAAGGCCATGTCCAATCAGGACCTGATGGACATGCTCCACCTCAAAAAAATCCATATCCATCAGGACCACGACAGCTAAAGACTTAAACCTCAGCACAAGTATGAATAGGACATGCGGGAGGGATAGATTCATAACCCAGAGGCTTCCCATGCTTTGGAAAAGGATCCCAGTTCATATTAGGCAGAGCCCCTCACTGACTCTCTTCAAGAGAAATCTTGATGAGTGGATGGGAGATCGTAAGTTTACCCCAGGGGTCACATCTGTGTCACTGCTAGACAGGGGCACAGTAAACTAATTCTATTATATAAGGGGACCTTCATTGTGTCACTACTAGACAGAGGCACAGTATTCTAGATTTATTCTGTACATTTTTGTACCATTTCATGGGGTGGCAAAAGCCACATCACTATGGCTAGGCTTACAAATGCCCCAGGGCAGATAGCCTAGTACTATACTATGAAACTATGAAATAACTTTCTTGGGTGGCGTAAGCCAGGGAACCTTGTTGGCTAGGCTTACGAAGGCCCTCAGGCGATAGCCTAGTACCTACCTATGAACCTATGAACTGGAAGTACTCTCTCCTCAACTTAAACAATCAAATAAGACTCCTAGTAAAGTCCTCCAAAGCTAATTACAAATCCAGATTAGCTTTCCTAAGGATAACCACAAGGCATTATTTAGTTACATCTGTAACCTCAAATGTAAGTCAGATTAGGAATGAACTCAAAGTTAATGGTGCTACAGATATAGAACCTGTGGATATAGCAAACCTGCTGTCTGACAGGTTCAGTGAACACTTCACTCCCCTGTCCCTGCCACATATACCACAAAGCATTCCTAACAACTCACCACCACAAAAAAAGAAAAGCTAGTGATTACCTTGATGAAATTTATTAAAATTGCAATCCAACAAGTTTTGTAGAAATGCAGTCCAACAAATCTTGTACAACAGGCAAAACTTGGACTCAGTAATATCTCATCATAAAGCTTACATACAATGTATAAAAAATGCTGCAAAGCAAATTCCTCTAGCCCCTCGGCTTGTCAGCCTTTACAGAATATAACCCTTCTTACACACCCCATTCCTAAATAGTATAATTACAAACAATTAACCAATCACAACCCTTGCATTAATTAAAGGAAACACTTCCAATGACATTCCTTATTCATTCCATTTGGAATTAAATTATTAAACTTCAAAATTAAGATAGATTCCATTTTCCAAAGTTTCTTTTTAATATGTAAATCGTACATTTGTTGCACTTGCCCTAAAACTGTAGCCTGTAGACCCTGTATATTTCCATTATGGCGTTCCTTAATATGTAATACTACAGGACTTTCCTCTTTACCTTTCCTAACATCCCTTACATGTTCCTTCAATCTTTGTTTAACACTTCTCTTATTTTCCCCTATATACACTTTTCTGCAAGAGCATCTTAAACCATATACACTTTCACAGGAAAATCTTCCCTTACACATAACATTTTTATCATTAATTTTATCAAATCTTTGTACAATGTATTGGCAACAACTACACTTAGCACAAGGGAAAGTGCCTAATAAATCTGCTGTCACATTCCTATTGCATGCAGGCAACTGGAACTTGCCATGCACTAAAAAATCTCTTATACTTCTGCCTCTCGAATAAGAGAACATGGGAAACTCATTAACTTTTATACCAAGAAGTTTACTCTTTTCTAAAATGCTCCAGTGATATTTAACCAAATTCACTAAGACTTCTGAAAATATTGTATATTTAGTCACAAAACATAATCTCTGTTTATCTTGTTTATATAGGTTTAACTTGAAAAACACGAACACGAACATGTCGAATGTTTAAAATAGCAAGGAATAACATTGTGGGATGTAACGTCAGCTATTCTGATTGTCGGCAGTTGACACATCAAAATCTGATGCCACCCAACCAAATACTGGACCTGTGCCCTCCTGGGATGCATGGTAGCACTTGTTCCTGAGTCCAGAGCAGTAGGGAATTACGGTGTGTTTAGGTGCTGGATTTGGTATGCAATCTGTTCGATACTATGTGTTTGTGGGGTTGTATGTCACTGTTTTGAGTGTCTGTATTAGTTTTCATATATTCGTTGTTCGCACATACATTGTGCGACTATTTATAGGTAAACCGTTTATACACACTACCATATGTACTATAAGCTGTTTTTGCACTTTTATTTTCTTGCATTACTCTTTTCCTACTTTCTTCCACTACTACTTTATTATAACCCCTATTTATAAACATGTAAACTGTTTTTTCAATCTCCTTTTCATAAGCTTTCTTGTCACTGCATATTCTTTTTATTCTAAGAAGCCCTCCATAAGGTATAGATTTAATTCTGTGAGGGGGATGGCAACTCTCCCCATGTAGTATATGACAACTCTCTTCAAACTTTCTATGAATACCTGTTTGTATTCTAACAAAGTTGATACCTTCCAAAGTTAAGTCAAGAAAATTTACTTTCACCCCCCCCCCGTATTCCATCAAATCTGATATTGTAGGGATTTATCTGAACATCTTGCACAAATGTATCAATTTCTTCCCATCCCCCCTCACAAATAAATATTAAATCATCTATAAACCTATGATATTACATAACATGTTTCCTAAAAAACTCTTTACTATAAATGTACTTATTTTCGAACATACCCATAAAACGGTTTGCATACATTGGTGCAAAACCTGTCCCCATGGCTGTTCCACAAAGCTGTTTAAAAAGTTCACCATTGAACTCAAAAATGTTATTTAAAAAAAAAACGTACCAGTTCTATAATAAAGTGTCTTAGGTGTATCCTTCAGAAAAATAATATAGCTTCCAAACCATGTATATGTTCAATATTTGTATATAAACTAGTGACATCCATTACAATAAAAAACATACATTTTTTCCATTTAATATCTCTGATCCTAACACCTGTCCCCTACCCAGTATCTTCAAGGCCAAAAACACAGCCTCTATGGGACCAGACAACATCTCAGGTTGTGTTCTTCATGGGTTAAAACAGGAATTAGCACCACCATTGAGCACCCTTTTTAATCACAGCCTAAGCACTGGCTTCATCCCAGCAGAATGGAAAACAGCTATCATCATCCCTTTGCACAAAGAGTGTGCATCCATGGACCCTGGGGACTAATTGAGCCATTAGCCTGACCATCCTTATCTGCAAGGCCATGGAATGAGTTATCATGGACCTTATTAACAAATATATACTCCCAGTTTGGCTTTGTCAAGGCAAGATCATGCCTAACTTGGTGGTCTTCTTTGAGACAGTCACCAAAGCCCTAAACAAGGGCAAATCTGAAGAATTATTTGATGTCTTCCATTGGTTTCTTGCTTTTACTTGCATTTACATGCATGCATACCACAGTTTATTTAGCTATTTATTGTAATCAACTAGTCTTATTACTGTATTGTACTGAGTACAATAAATACACAGAGACAACCATTTCAGTTAATACGTTTTATTGTTACATTTTCCATTTGGATCTACAAGCATGCAGCACAGATGCTGTCAGCTCTCTATGGCAAATTTCCAAAGCTTGTTTATACACACTCATAACACCTAAATCATCTATCCTTCCCTGATCTCAAAGAATTTAAAGTTCTGTCCCAGGATTGAGAACTGTCTTCCTGCCCTATCTCTACACTATACCTGCTACTTTCTGCTAGCACTGCTCTCTGCTACCACTTACCTCATGACCACTATTACCTATCTCCCTAGACCTATTCCTTCTCAACTAAGGTACCCAGTAGTTAGCTGCTTCCTGATAGGTTTTTGCTGACTTACTCGCTTACCTGTCTGAACCCGCTCCGTTCACCCTGCGGGCTCACTCCACTCCCCTACCCTACCCCCAATTCCCACACATTCCCAGGGGTCCTAACCATAAGCTTCCTGTGGCCACACCCCCACTCCTATTCAACCAATCTCATCCTCCTACTCATTACATGCTAACTACCCAAACTCACCACTTATAGATACTCATTACTTCTAGAAGTACTTAATCAATTTACAAACTCTATATCCCAACTTACTACAAAACCTTGCAGTACCTCCCCACTCTCATCCTCTTAAATATACCTTACCCCAATTTAATTATTTACCTAACCAATCACTATGACCACTATACCCAGATTCAAATACCCACTACTATTCCTCTTAATTGCCATCTTACCTTTACTATCTATAACCTATTTGCTAACTAAATATGAACATCTGACCTTGACTAACTTCAACCAGTCCCTTAAACAAGCAACCCTGACAGACCTACTACCTTACCATAACTATATTAATATTATCTCTACACCCACCTATTTAGTGCCAAAGTTTCATCGTTTAGTCCACATCAACTATAACCAACCCAAGAAAACAAAATATACACCCTGTAAATTCCCAAATATCATACACAGGATTAAAAATGCTAAACTTTTAAATGGTGATATCCATCCAAACCCTGGCCCCAACACTACAACCACCACTAACCCTCCTAAACAAAATCCCTCTACTTCTCAAACCTTCACTAAAGCATCAAACTCTCACCTCAATATACAGAGCCTAAACAATAAAGTTGCCCACCTCCATGCCCTCTTAGATATCCACTCCTTTGACATCCTTTGCCTAACAGAGACCTGGTTAAACCCTGCAACACTGGACAATGAAATCACCCAACTAGGATACAATATCATGAGATTAGATTGAATAACCAAAAGGGGCAGTGGTGTAGCAATACTATATAAAGCAGATTTGCAATTAACGCCAATAAATGTGCAACCACCTTCTATTAGTAGAGCAGAAATCCTTATTTCTAAACTCCAAATCAACACCTACAAATCAATCTATATAATATGCGCCTACCTCCCTCCTGGTAACAACATAATCACCCTTGAAAATATTCTTTCCTGGCTGTCAACTAACTACCCACAAGAAACCATTATCCTGGGTAACTTTAATATTGACTGGAATACCTGCATCTCAGACAACCAGACTACCCACATAAACCTTTATGTTTTTTCTCAAACTATCACCTCCCTCACCAGGATCCATAAACCCAACAACAAAGAAACAACTCTAGACTGGATACTAATAAACAGTCAGCCCCTTTCTTATGATGCAGGAATCCTTCCTGATGATGTCAGTGACCACTCACTGACCTACATAATCAGACAAAAGATTAATGCTCATAAACCACCCTTATATAAAACCATTCGGTCCAACAAAAACTTTAACTCTATTAACTTCCAAACTGAACTGAAAGCATGTGACTGGTCACCCATAAAATACCTCCAATTAGACCTAGCTGTATCCTACTTTAATGCCAAATTCTTAGAAATCCTGGACCATCATACCCCATCCTGCTCAATGAGAAATAGGACTAAAACCACTCCATGGCTAACAAAAGAGACGAGGTACAAAATTATACAAAGAAATAAAATCTGGGCCAAATGGCGAGCAACTAAAAACCCAGCTAATCATCTAACATTTAGACAGTTGAGAAATGCTACCAAAAAGTCTATACTACTAGATAAAAGAAACTTCTATCACAACAACCAGCAAACCCATCAATATAAACCTCAAAAGTTCTGGGCAGGCATTAAAAGGCTCCTCCACCCAGGACAGTCCAAAACTCTCACCCCAACAGGATCCACCCATGAAACTCCTAAGCATATTGCTATTGCCTTTAATACCTTCTTTACTGAAGCAGTCCAAACTCTCACCAACTCACTACATCCTGTTAGCACGTCTATCATCCTCCTTGATGACTTTAACCCCCTCATTTAATTTACAACCAGTCCCAACATCCCTCATCTGCACTCTTCTTCATAAACTAAAACCTTGCACCCCCTCAGCTGACCATCTACCAGCAGAATATCTACAGATAGTTGCAGCAGCCAACTACTAGACCATCTACTGAAAAAAAACTTACTAGCTAACTGCCAGCATGGCTTCAGGCCTCATCATAGAGCCACCACAGCCCTCCTATCCTTTTCTGACTGTATTAACAATAACTGAAACAATACTTTATCCTCAGCACTCTTTATTGACCTATCAAAAGCCTTTGATATGGTCAACCATCAAATTCTCTTGAATATTCTTGGTTCTCTTTCACTAGATACACAGGCTTTACAATGGTTTAAATCCTACCTTGAGACTAGGCAACAGGCTGTGCTCTGGGAAAATAATCTATCCTCTCACCTTCCTATTACCCTAGGAGACCCTCAAGGTTCTATCTTAGGCCCTCTCCTTTTTTCAATTTTCATAAATGATCTCAATCTGATCATTCCTCAAGCTACATGTATCCAATATGCTGATGATGCCACACTAATATGCTCAGCCACCTATACACCTCACCTTCAGGCCATTACCCAAACAGTGCTTAACAGCTCAGAAAGATGGTTCTTACAGCATAGCCTCCTCCTGAATCCTAAAAAAACAAAACTACTACTCTTCACTCCCACACAAAAGTCCCCCCAACTGACTTCACAGTTATATCCAATGATGGTATCATTATATCTCCTGACCCAACTACCAAGCTCTTAGGGGTTACAATAGACCATAACCTTAGCTTTGACATACATATTAACACAACAATAAAATCAGTAAACAGAACATTAGGCTCCCTCTATAGGAATAAACCCTTCCTTACTCCAACAGCTAGAACAACTATTGCCCTGACCCATCTAATTTCCACCCTCCTCTATGCCTGTCCCATCTATACCAACCTATCGAAAAACACCCTTAACAAACTAGCTACTTCCTACAACAATATTGCCAGATTTGCTACTGGTTCCTCATTTAGAACTCACCACTGTCAAAACCTAAAGCAACTAGGATGGCTAGAACTTCATAATCAACTTCAGATTAAACAACTTATTATCGCCCATAAGATCTTCTATCATCCTAAAAATTCTCCTATACTTACTAGCCTTCTTACCCCCCACAGTAATTTGACAACCCTTCGCTCAGCCAATAAAGTACTGGTATCCACAGTCAAATCCAAAAATAAGGCCGGTGACTCTCTGTTCGCCACCACTGTTGGCAAATCCTGGAACCTCCTTCCCAATGAACTCTCATCTCTCCCCTCAGTGAAACTGTTCAAAAACAACTCAGAGAACACCTTTGTAACCACTGGTTATGCCCATGTAGTAACCCAGACTAATCTTACCACCACTTTCTCTGTAGCCTCCCCACATTACCATTTGCAATTTGATTCCAGCTCTCTCCATGCCTCAGACAGCAGCTACACCTTTACTTTTTTAGTCTTTATAACATTTTCATTCTCATAATCTTTTTCTAATTATGTACTTGCATAGCTAGCAGCAGTAACTTGTTATCACATAAAAATATCTATATAAACTTTCTTTATACTTCCTACTACTTGCTTCCCTAAAGTTGCTATGCTACTGTAGGATACATTGGTATAACTCTCTGCTAAATACCGCAACTTGAGCTGTTACATTTATTTGTGTATTTTTTTCTTCACCTCTTTTTCTTATTGTGTACCACTTTAAAATTGTTTCTTATTTTCTGCTACTTTAATAATATTTGTCTATATAACATGTGTATTCTTCAGCTTAAAATAGTACTGCACCTTAAGTTGTTACAAATTTACTTATCTGTACCTGAAGTTGTAAGTTTTGCTTATGTGGAGCTTTTCTCACCAGGCCTCTACTGAAAATGGACATATATACAATTAGACTAGTCCGGTCAACAAATGTAAAATAAAATAAAAAATAAAATAAGTCTGATATTTTTTCTCAAAGTCTGATGTATAACAGTTATTTCTTTGTATAACAATTTTCCTTTGTTCCCTCATCCTTGGTTCTTTGTAGTTTGATGATCCATGCAAACTCAGTCTTGCATTATCTGAAATGTGGAGTTCCAGCACTATCTGAAACTTGATGTTTTAACTTTATCTTGCTTGATGTTACATCTCTTTACTTAATTGATGTCCTTCCAGCTGCCATCTGCACAGTTATTTTTACAGACTTTGTTTCTCAGTAACATACTCCTTTACATGGATGCCAATATCTAATTAAGCTATGCCAGCACACTTACTACTTTCTATTTTTCAGTATTTTATACCATTTCTAAATTAACCCTTTATATTTCATACTTCAATATAAGTGTTTCGGGAACCAACTTAGAACACTCAGTAAATATATCCAGAAATGCTCAATTGCAAGCACTGTGGTTTCAAATGTATGCTAGAACAAACTGTCCAGCTTGTTACAAAACTGATTTATTTAAAAAACGATTTAGCGCTTTCATCAACTATAAACATGAACAGAACTTGCTGGAGAGACAGATTTGTCTCACAGAGGTTGCCCCACCTTTGGAACAAGTTTCCAATTCATGTTAAACAAAGCCCTTCATTGGCCCTATTTAAGCATAATTTGGATGATTGGCTGGGTAACCAGAAATATGCCCCAGGGGTTCCACCTGTGTCCCTCTTAGACAGGGGCAATAGATGCAGATTTTAGTGTCTCCTTGAATCAGACACTCTTGGGAACATGGGTTGAACTTGGCAAGGCTTGTAAGGGACCTGGGGTTCTTAGCTTAGAAACCATCTATGATCCTATGGTCCTATGAATATTCTGGGAAATGGCATCTCTGAATTAATATATGTAAGTTAATTCTTTCTGCCATTCAGACTCTGCATTACGGGACTCACCTAGCAGGTCCTGACATTTCAAATGGTCACCGTAAATATGATCCCATGTTATTGGCAGCTCTTGCAAATGCCTTCTTGATGGGTTTGATATCTGATTAATAATAATATGAATCAGAAGGATAAATAAAGAGGACAGCTGTAGTGGGGTGGATACGTTATTGAGTTTATGGATATTCTTTATGTATTAATCTGGCAGTTCAGAACAAAGGTCTTGAAGTAGTTAATACTGGTAGCACATGCATCCTGTTGGCAAAGGCACCACCCCTCTTTCACTCTCCAACCCACATGCACACATTCAAACACAGACATACCAACAGATCTCTTACCCGTCCCTGAGTTGACATAATGTCAATGATTTATCATCTTAATTTTTCCCTCCCCCTTGTGTATCACTGATGACTGCAGTCAATCGATAATGATAGACATTAAAGTTCTATTCATGTTCCTGTTTGTAAAGTTCATCATGATACTAGATCTGTTGCTGTATTAACTTTTTATATGAGTCCAAGTAATAGTTTCAGAATTCTTCCTGATGTTATTGTGTTCTTCCCATCTTTTTCCCAAAGTTTCCTTCCAAATAATACAGCCTGTTTCTTTTCAATCACACCTGATTTTACAGCACATTCCTGCTGTTGCCTCTGATATGTGCCGTGTACCTTGAATATTGCCAGATACCAGAGATTCATACTTTTTGATATGTAAAAATACCAACTAACAATAATTTTTCAATTAGAGCAGAGTGTTAAGACTCCTGCTTGTTGTGTCAAGAGTGCAGAGTTTGAATTCCAACATTTACTTTAACTTTTTTGCTTGCTTTCAAAGACTTAAAGCAATTTGTAGGAGCTGCTCAATGTCTACTGGTAGTGTTGAGTGCTAATTATCAGCTGAAATCTAGAGGATAAAAGTTTCATTTTACAGCTGTTCGCACAATATAAAGAGTTATCCCTGGTGTCTATTACATTTATCATACTGCCAAATGTTGTTCTAATTCTTTTAAGTGCCTTTAAGGCACAGTATAAAGAGTTATCCCATAGTGATCCCCCAACTCACATCTTTCATGCTGTCAAATATTTTCTCATATTTTTAAGTGCCTTTAAGGCATGATATCAAAAGAGTATCCCTGGAGTCCAGTGTTCTCCCCAGTGTTGCAGGATTTGGAAATTAGTCTAGGGCGATGTTGAGGTATGACCTCCCCACTCACACATATTCACACATTTATATATATATATATATATATATATATATATATATATATATATATATATATATATATATATATCACACACATGCGCGCACGCACACAGCCCATCTCATCCAATCATATTTATGGATATCAGTAATGTAGCAAGGGTGGGGTGAAGGGGGCATGTGACCCATGCGCAACCTGTTAGAGGCCACAATCTGAATGCAATTTACACCAGTAGAGAAAGCAACTTTTTTGTGCTGTTGCTGGTAGGGGGGGATGTGTTTCAGACTGCCATGAGCAGTCTATCAGAGTGTTTCCTTTTTTTTTAATCTCTTCCAATATAGAGCTAGTGAATAGAGGGTGCATGCTTCAGAATGTCATGAGTATATTGGAGCATTTTTTTTGGCTTTTACAATTCTAGAGAGGGGACATGCCTGTGAGGAGGGGCATGTGCTTCAGATTGCTGTGAACATTTTATCATAGCTTTCCTTTGTTTTTTTTTTTTTTTGTTCTTCCAGTGAAAAGCTGGTTGGGACTGGGAGTGCCTGAGAAGGAGTGTTTGCTTTAAACTGCCTTGAGCAGTCTTTCTGAGCTTTTTCTTTATTTTTCTTTATTTATTCATTTTTGTTTGGTTCTTCACTATGAACAAGGGAGTGGGGCACTAGTTCAGTGTCTCGAACAGGGCACTGGGTAAGAGCAAGCTACACCTATAATGGGTACTTTTACCCATTCTCCCATACACACACCCACACACACACACACACACACACACACACACACACACACACACACACACACACACACACACATACATGCATCCCTCATCCCAAAATTACCTGTCCAATAAACTTCCTGCTTTTAATAAACAAAACATGATTAGGTAAAAGCAAGCTTTTGATTATGAAATGCTAAAGAGTAGGAAAGTGAAAGCTTCTCCCAGTGGTTGCTTTTTGGGAAATCTTCCCCACTTGTTGCCAGTTATGTGATTCTCTATCACTTTTTGTATTGTAAACAAACAAGGATGATTATACTTGATTGGATGTTGCCTAATAGCGTAATATACATGATGAATAATTGCTGTATTTACAGCATAGATTCTACCTGCTATAGTCTGAAAACACACACCTCCTTTATCCAATAAATGCTGAACCTTCAACTCTAAGTTAGACAAAATGAGATTGATGGCGGTTTCAAGATCAGCACCAGCCTCTTGCCTTAGATAAGTTGCCTTTTCTATCTTGTTAATACCCCCATGTCCTTTTCCTGTTCCTGTCCAAACTACAATTGTTTTAGACAGATTTACCCTCAGTCCTAAAACCTGCTCATATTCCCCAAATATATGAAGGTCTAGGAGTAAGGCTTTAGCCACATCCTCTACTAGCAAAATGCAATCATTTTTGGATAAACAGTGTCTGTCGAATTACAGATTTTTGGGATTGGACCTCTTTCCTAACCCCAATTGCTAGCTCCTCTATAGCCAGACTGAATGGGTTTGAGGAAAGCAGACACCCTTGTCTGGTGCCCCAACCAACATACCCTACTTCAAAAATTCCACAATTAACCAAGACGTCAGAGGATGGTTGACTATAAAGAGCTTACACCCAGCTGATATAAATATCACCAAAATTATGTATTGAAAGAACATCCCTTAAATACTCCCAAATGAGGCAACTGAATTCATTATAATTATCAAAGAATACAGTCTCTGCTGAGATGCTCTTGTCCTGAGTCTTATCAATAAACAATTCCAGTTTGCACCAGTTGTCCACTGAGTGTTTCATATGTATAAATTAATTCTGAACTGGATGAATTATTTTCAGGAATACCTGGTCCAGCCTGGATGGTATGACTCTGGCTAAAATTTTGACATTGAAGTTTGACATAAAAATAATGTGGAAGTTTGTTAGGTCTGCCTTGTCTCCCTTGGGCTTATGCAACAAGACTATCCTAACATGCTTCATACAAAGCAGGAGGTAACTTAAAATTCTAATCTTATTGAATAAAGATGCCAAAATAGTTCTCAGAGTGGCCTCACCACCTGTAAAATTCTAAAGGAAATTGATCTAGTCCATTGGACTTCCCAAGTCAGAGAGATTTAAGGGCTTGTAATATGTTTGAAAAAGAAATCTCCCTGCCTAACATCTGCTTATTTAAGTGATCAATCATTTTGAGTTCAGGAAGGGAAAGGGTGCACTCTGTCCATACTGATGTCTTCCTACTTCTTTATAGCTCACAACAACAGTTATAGAAGTTCCTCGTAATCTCTGGCAATGAAAAGTATAATGAGCCTATCTCATCTCTGAGTGACAGAACCCATTGTTTTCTTGTTCATTCCTCGAATGCCCAAACTATAAAGTGTATGTGTATTTACCCTTGGAGCCACCAAAATCCCCTTAATTCATACATTCAGTCTCAATATGATTTGTACAAACATAGTCACTTGACACTTCTTCTTCTTCTTCTTCTTCTGGCTGTTCCCATTAGGGGTTGCCACAGCGGATCATCTGTTTCCATTTCTTCCTGTCCTGTGCATCTTGCTCTGTCACACCAACCACCTGCATGTCCTCTCTCACAATATCCATAAACCTTATCTTAGGCCTTCCTCTTTTCCTGTTACCTGGCAGCTTCATCCTTAGCATCTTTTTCCCAATATACTCTGCATCCCTCCTCAGCACATGTCCAAACCAACGTAATCTTACCTCTCTGGCTTTGTCTCCAAACCTTCCAACCTGGGCTGACCCTCTAATATACTTATTCCTAATCCTGTCCATCCTCGCCACACCCAGTGCAAATCTTAACATCTTCAACTCTGCCACGTCAAGCTCTGACTCCTGCCTTTTTGTCAATGCCACTGTCTCCAACCCATAAACATAGCTGGTCTCACTAGCCTCTTGTAGACCTTCCCTTTCACTCTTACTGGTACTCGTCTGTCACAAATCACTCCTGACATTCTTCTCCACCCATTACATCCTGCCTGTACTCTCTTCTTCACCTCTCTTCCACACTCACCATTATTCTAAACTGTTGATCCCAAGTATTTAAACTCATCCACCTTCACCACCTCTACTCCCTGCATCCTCACCATTCCTCTATCCTCCCTCTCATTCACACACATATATTCTTAGTCCTGCTGACCTTCATTCCTCTTCTCTCTAGAGCATATCTCCACCTCTCCAGGGTCTCCTCCACCTGTTCCCTACTCTCACTACAGATCACAATGTCATCTGCAAACATCATAGTCCACGGGTACTCCTGTCTCATCTCATCTGTCAACCTGTCCATCACCATGACAAATAAGAAAGGGCTCAGAGCTGATCCTTGATGTAATCCCACCTCCACCTTAAACGCATCTGTCACTCCCACTGCAGATCTCACTGCTGTCACACTACCCTTGTACATATCCTGTACCACTCTTACATACTTCTCTGCCACTCCTGACTTCTTCATACAATACCACAACTCCTCTCTAGGCACCCTGTCATATGCTTTCTCTAAATCCACAAAGACACAATGCAACTCCTTCTGACCTTCTCTGTACTTCTCCATCAACACTCTCAAAGCAAACATCGCATCTGTAGTGCTCTTTCCTGACATGAAACCATACTGCTGATCACTAATCATCACCTCCCTTCTTAACCTAGCTTCCACTACTCTTTCCCATAACTTCATGCTGTGACTGATCAGTTTAATCCCTCTGTAGTTACTACAGCTCTGCACATCACCCTTATTCTTAAAAATCGGTACCAAAACACTTTTTCTCCATTCCTCAGGCTTTCTCTCACTTTCCAAGATTTTATTAAACAATCTAGTTAAAAACTCCACTGCCATTTCACCTAAATACCTCCAAGCTTCCACAGGTATGTCATCTGGGCCAACAGCCTTTCCGTTCTTCATCCTCTTCATAGCTATCCTTACTTCCTCCTTGCTAATCCATTGCACTTCATGATTCACTATCCCTACATTATCCAACCTACTCTCCCTCTCATTCTCTTCATTCATCCGCCCCTCAAAGTACTCTTTCCATCTCCTCAACACACTCTCCTTGCTTGTTTCCCTCATTATCCTTTATCACCTTTACCTGCTGCACATCTTTACTAGCTTGGTCCCTCTGTATAGCCAATCGGTACAGGTCCTTTTCTCCCTCCTTAGTGTCCAACCTTTTATACAACTAAAAGATTAATTTGATCTCATTCAACTGATTGATATCCTGTGACCTGATTTTGGAAGAACAGATTGTGATTCCTGTAACAGGCATCCCTTTTCAAGGTGTAGCATGCTTTTATTGTTTGTTTATTCCCTTCCACCATCAGATTTGATCAAAATGCAGAATTAGCCCTATCCTAATATATGAGACCTATGTCCTAAACTGCGACCACTTCCATCCTTTAGAAGCCTGGCCCTCACCAATGGAAAAGGATCCATGGAAACTGGAGCATGGCCTGATATATATCTTTTTTTTATTTAACACTTAACAATCAAGTGAAAATTAAAACCTCAGCTTGGAAAAAATCTAGCCAACTCCCCTGCATGGCCTCTTGTCTTGAAAAACTATGCACAATCTCTTCTACATGTGAAAATCTCCAAATGTCAACTCATCCTTCATTTAGTAAATCTCTGCACACTACATGCTGGGACCTCAAATGATATTTCCTTCCTTCAAAAATCCTGTACAAACAGGGTTCCAGTGTGAGTTTAAAATTCCCACCTATTACCTGGTGATATTCAGAGAATTCATATTTATGCCAGGTTGCCAAAAATGCATCATAAAAGGTAGGGCAGCTAGTATTAGAAGCATAGATATTTGCCAAAACTATTTTGTAGTCCCAAATTGACCCTTTCTATATGAGCCACATACTATTGCCACAGGTGATAGTCAATTCAGTATGAGCAGTAACCATCTTATGAAAGAGAATGGTTACCTCTTTCCTTCCGTGCTCACCTTGTGGTCTGCAAACACAGTCAGGTAATCTGAAGTCTTAATTTTATTCACCTCTTGTATTTTTTAACCTCATTTCCTGTAATAAACTTTATTAGGGAGAGAAGCTTGGACCCCAACATGCGGGGTTAACTTTCCATACCTTCCTGTAGCTACTTCATTAATATCTGTGCTTTTGAAATGTCTTAGCAGCTTGTTGAGATAGAAATATAAAAAGGTGAAGCCTTATCACATCCATTCCAAGCCATAACAGTATGAGAGACAGACAGATAATGCAAAAAATGATGATAATGTTTAAGGAACATTTGGAAGAAATTAATAGGTTTCAAACTTGGCTTGGAAGACAGCAAGGCATCTAGTCATCATTAACAACTACTGTCAGACTTTTGGGATTCCCTTCAGGCTGCTCTATTGGAGATGCTGGGGGAGCAGATTGGACTGACTGAGGAGATGATTTTTTTGAGTTATACTACAGAATTGGAATTGCGTAGACATAGTAAAGCCTTGCTGAGTCTAATTTTGGTGGCTGCCAAAAACACTTACTAGAAAATGGAAATCAAAGTCTAGACCAACTTTACTATAGTATATAATACATATTTAGTGAATATAGTAAGAGAGAGAAAACAGCTAGAATTGGTATCTTTAGAAAAAGGAAAGAGCAAAGAACATAGGAAGAATGGAACTTGAGGGAACAATATATGCAGAGCAGGAAAAAGGTTTAACAAGGAGGATTTGAATGAGGTGTATAATGCTTAACTGACAATGACTGGATGGTTTATAAGTGATGTATAATGTTTACAACTACAGTTGTTTCACTGGTGTCTGTGATGTAAACTGTTTGCAACTAAACTGATAGCATTTTGTATGTTTTTCATTTATATAAATATAAAATTGCCTTTGTCATATGTGTACATTTAATAAAGATGTTTGGAAACAAAATAATGCAATTTTTGACCTTTAAGCAAAAGATGACCAGAAATAAATACACTTTCAAGATGCATTATTCATGTTAAAAATCAAGCTTTAACTTCTCATGTTACTTTCAGTGGGGAAATACCTATTTATTTAGTTTTATTATTTTATTTTACTTTTGTTAATTGGAGAAGACCAACAGAGATCGGGGAGAAAAGCTCCAGTACGTGAAGTACAATCAAATGTTTTAAGTTATATAATATCAACTCTGTCTAGCAGAATGCACTTAAAATAAATTCTACAGTGTCAAAATAGATGTGATCATAACTATATATACAGAAGTAAGGCTTCTTATACTAACTGTACTCTATACAAAGATAGTTAAACAAATAATGCAATAGAAAAGATGTCACAGTACAGAATACTGAGTTATTTACAAAGTGTGATTTAATTTTGAGATGCAAATGAAATGGTTGGTAAAAGAGTTAATGGAGGCATAGGTAGAGGGTGGGGTGGGTGAAGACAGACTGATAGTTTGTAAAAGAGTAGAGGAGAACAGAGGGAGGGGAGTAGAGGAGGAAGAAAGCAAGGTTTTTGTACTTGCCCTGGAGATGTACAGCTATAGAGCCAGGATGTTGATAGATGTTTTTAGATATGTTTTGAATGGTTGTTGGTTTTCTACAAGTCTGAAAGCATGTGGGAGGGCATTACACAGTCTGAGAATAAGGTGACAGTTGGGCTTTAGTGACAGAGACAAGGATGTTGTCTCTAGAGTGAAGAGGTTTGGTAAAGTGGTAATGTTGAAGCATGCCTTTTAGTGCCAGAGACTTATCAGCATAGTATTTTAGAGTATGAGCTAGTAGCAGGTGATATAGTTGAGATGATGTAGGAGTACAGTCTGGTTTGGTTGTTTAAGAGCAGTACAGTAATGAGTTCTAAAGTGTTGATTTGCAGAGTGGGGAGGGATAAAGTAGGGTAGATAGGAAATAGGCTTTAGCTAATGTTTCACTGGTTCTGTCTCTTAGGTAGGATTTTATTCTATATAAGAAACCTAGCTTTTGCTTTTTTTTAATATATAACAGTTTGGAAAGTGTAGGTCAAATTTAATTGTCATCAACGGTGACTCTCAAGAATTTGGTGTTAGGGACTTATTCAATCATTGTGTTATTTAATGAAGTGATTTTGACAAGAGTTTTCATCTGGGAGAATTTTTTAGGGGTCAGAAATAGTTGTTTTATTTTTTGGGTTAAGTAGGAGATGTGAGTTGTCTGGCCAGAATTCTATGGATGTAAAAGATGCTTGAGTAATTTCTTGAATGAGTGTAGAATCATCGTCAAATTGTACAAGAGTGGCATTCTTGGAAGCAGTGTATAGATCATTTACAAATATGTTAACCAGGAGGGGTCCATGTATGGAACCTTGTGTCAATCCTACAGTGATGGGTAGGAATGATGAGTATTCTTGCTGCCATTTGACTGCTTGGAATCTGTTAGGTAGCTTTTAAACCATGAGATGAAAGAAATGGAGAGACCCAAGGAGGAGAGTTTTAGTAATAGTCTATGGTGACAGTGTTGAATGCTTTGGACAGGTCTAGGAACAAGGATGATACTAGGATTCCAGTATTTCTGTTTTTATTAATGGTATCTGCAAAGTGAGGTATGGCAGCAGCAGTGCTATATTTGGGAGGTAACCCATACTGTGTGTGGGACAGAAGACTCTTTATGGTAAGGTACTGCTGTACTTGAGAATGGATACACAGAAGACTGTTTATGGTAAGTTACTGCAGTAATTGGGAATGGATACACAGAAGACTGTTTATGGTACGGTACTGTAGTAATTGGGAATGGATACACATTTCTAATATTTTAGATAATGGGGACAGGATGGTAACTGGAATGAAGATGGACTAGTCAGCAGAGGGTATTCCTTTATGAAGAGGAAATATGTATGCTTTCTTACAAATGTCTAGGACATGAGATTATAGAATGGATCTGTTTACTGACATAAATATTGGATATGATAGATCCTTAGCTGCAATCTTTAGAAATTCAGGAGGAAGGTTGTCGGCAGCAGAGCCTGTAGTTTTTAGTTTTAGGGGGCATTTTCTTATTGTGGGGTAAAGGCAGGTTTACGTAAGAAGTGATCTTCCATGGGGTTTTGTTGGCGGGAGTTAGTTTGATGATGGGGTTGTTTTTGATAAGTGAAGCTACAATATAAAATGAAGTAATTGCTAAAGATAATATTGACTTTTGATGAAGTATCTTCTGTGGAAGGAATTGGTTGTTGAGTTTGGTCTTGATTTAGTAGATTTTGGACTAATGACTAGAAATTTTTCTGATTATTTTGGTATGCCTGATTTAAGTGGTATCTCTTTATTGAACATAATCAGAATAAATTGGCTGACATATAGATGGGTATTCATTTTCACACATTATTTGCTGTTTAATGACTTCTTACAGACGTTTTATGATTCATGAAATACTGCAGTAAGAAAGCCAAGTACTGTTCACTGTGAAAAAAGGTTGATTCAGCCGTGCCTTACTTTGAATGCTTTACATTTATAAGTTTGGAAATGCTCCTCCAGGAAATTAGCATTGTTCTTCCCTCTCTCTCTCTCTCTCTCTCACATGCACACACACACACACACACACACACACACACACACACACACACACACACACACACACACACACACTCTCTCTCTCTCTCTCTCTCTTACCTATCTGCCTGTCTTTCACTCTATCTCTTGTGCTCTGCTTCAGTTCTCTGCAAGTCAGAAATCAGCGCTGACAAATACTTGCTTTTCTTTGTAGTGTTTTTTACTTACTCTGAATGTGTTAAATGGTAACAGCAAACTGGTGTATGTTTCAAAACTTAACGTGAAGTAAAGTGATATCACTGGTGCATTCCTTACTGCTATTTACTGTATAGATTATGACATGAGTTTGCTTCTATATTAACTGAAAGTGATATCACCCCTGGCATGCTTTGCACTTTTTAATACATTGTCCTATTTCTCCCTTATCTTTAGCATACAAACAGAATTTGTAGTTTGCTTTAGTATGTTTTCATTGCTTTCCAAGGTCTTAGTCTGCTACTTTAAAAAGGATATCTAGAAATTACAGTTCTGGTACACTCTGCAAGTATCCAAATAGTAAACAAAATAATCACGTGTATATAATTAAAATGTGTCACTTTCTGTAGACTTCCTGTGATGGAAAAGAAAAGACAAAGTGGCAACTACATTATCAAAAATGTGCTGTACTAAATATAAAATGTAACCTTCTCCAGTTCATCCAATAAAAGCTGCAGAAGTAATGAGCTTTGATAGCCTTGAAACACTCCAGCGTGTTAAGCAAACATATTGTGTGACTTACCAATTAGAACAACTGCTATACTGCTTGATTTAATTAAACTGACAATAAGGTTGAAAGCTAAGTATGACGCAAGCATCAATGTTAGCATAAGAAGCAGTTTTATCAGACTTGAACATTTTTTCATCAGAAAATGAATGACTGGATTTTCCATCTTTATTTTAATATTCTTTGTATATATTTTAAGCAAGCTTCCTTCTCCCCTCCTTTTGGTTTTATGCACCTCTTTGGATGAGGCCTGCTACTATAAAGCATTTTTTACTTTTGGAAATCTGTTTACACTTAGCTGTCCTCTTTCAGTCACATCCGTTTTAACAGTACAAGGCATCTTTATTCTGGTATAGCCCTTTATTTCTCTCAGTCCCTCTGTCTGTACTCATGTTGGCATGTATTTATTTATTTACTGTTTGTTCACAGGATAAGTGGACTGGTCTATTGACCCTTTTTAGGCATGGTCTAAGCTCAAAGATCAGAAAATACATCATGGTCTTTCAATCAACAATACTATATACAAAATAAGTACATAGCAAAATTCAGAACATAATGTTAAGGCTGAATGTGGTGTAAGATTAAAAGATCCAGTCAGAGTGCATTCAGAAAAAATATATACAAAATGGAAGCTAAGATGTGCATAAGCTGCAGTGTAATATAATACATAAACCCTATATGCATGTGAATTATCTGCATATAACTTGATATATTAAGATGATGAGAAAAGTTTAATTAATCAATTCAATTGTTCGTGATATGGGGAGTTAAGTTGCCTAATTATTGCTACCGTAGCAGTTGCAGGTAGCTACAGTAAAGAGCTGCATCTTTGAAACTTTTAATGGTTTCTACACTTCTGATGTCTGTATGCAGGTGGTTCCAGATAATGGGTACAGAGGGATGTACTGCAGTGAAATTGTTTTTCTGTGTACTTCTGAATATCTAAGGGTTGTACTTTCACTATTAAAATGGGACACTGACCGTGTTTTAGCACCTTGTAAATTAGACTACATAGAAGAAAAGTGGCCTGTGAGGCACCTAAAGCTATTTGGAATTTTTAGCAAATTGCAATATTGCATCTGGGGGCTCTGTTAGCAGAGTGAATCTTTAGATTTTATTCATCGCAGCCTGTATTCTCTGAGTATTGTAGACTGAATGCATAACAAGAAAGGGAAAACCATATTCAAGACCCTGTGTGCAGTGGGTGAAAGGAGGTGACTGAGCTTTATAATATAATTTTAAGCAAGGACTTTATTAGTTACAAAAACTGTATATGTGGTAAAGGAAAGGGCAGGATCGATCGAGTATTACACCTGGATACCTCTGCTGAATGACATTAGGTATTCTGTTCCCATTTAGAAATGTTAAGAGAATAGTGGGTAATGTTTTGGCTGAGGCAAGGAGCATAACATCGATTTTATTAGGGTTAATTAGTAGTTTTTTAGCAGTGGACCAAGTACATAACCGAGTGAAATTGTGCTGAAACTTGGTTTGCAGTTCAGCATATCCACTGCACACATCATTAATTTCAGATTTGATAATTCTAGGGTGAGATAATTAACAAAGAGAAAGAAGATAAGAGTTCCTAGGAAAGACCTTTATGGTACACATGTATTAAGTTTACCAGCAGTACAGGATGAGTCATTGTTATGGACTTGGAAGGTTCTGCCATGTAGGTAGCTGCAAAACCAGCAAATAGCATAATCTCTAAAGTTGAGTATTTTCAGTTTGTTGAGAATAAGGGTATGGCTGACCATTTCAAAAGCCATTGTCATGTAAACAAGGAGACCTGCAGTAATAAATCCCTCATTTAGGTTGCAATAAATGGTAATGTTAGCCATTACAAGGGCATTAAAGGTACTGAAGGCATTGTGAAAGCCATGCTATGCATCACTTAACAGATCATAACTGTTAATGAGCTTGTACTAAAGTTTTTCAAGTATTTTTGCAGTAGAGCAGAAGATAGAATTAGGTCTATAATCCTTAAGCCCATTTGGAGAAGTGAATTTAGGCAGAGAGATTATAAATGCATGCTTGAATACTGGAGGGACAGTGCTTGAGGTGAGTGAGAGGTTAAAGATATAGTAAGGGATTTAACAATTATTTCAGTTGCAGCTCATAGGAAGGTGGGATCAAGACTGGTGGATTTAGATCCAGAATTACTGAGTCTGAGAAGGAGGGACTTGTTCTGTTTTACTGAAACTTCAGAGCAATGATAGGTTGCTGCATAAGTGACTTGAGGGTATAGATCAGGGAATGAAGATTCTTGTTCTTCATTGGTGGAGGGAGTAAACTGACATAAAGGCTTTAGTTATGTTGGTTATGGTGGACTGCAAAAAGTAAACATAATCACTGGTAAAGATTAAGTAATTTGATGTTATTGATTCATTTTTGGTAACTGAAGAGTTATTTGACATTCCTGTTAAGTATTTAATTTATTTTCCAAACTGATTGGGAGTAGACTATTTTGCTTCCTGTTTCTGTGCAAGGAATACGGTTTTTGCAGTATCTTTTGAATTCTTGTTCCTTCCCTTAAACTCAGAAAAGTATGGTGTAACTCTGTATTGTTGGGGTTCCTTTTCCAGTGTTTCCAGGCTGAATCTCTGGCTTTCATTTTGTTTTTTATATCCACTGAAAGCCATTGGTAACATTGTGATCTAAGTCTCCTTTTTGGACGGGGATATTGAGAATCTTGAATTAATTATGGTCATTTTGTGTTGAAAAATTGTAAAGCAATGGTAGGTTCAGACATGGCATGCATCACTGAGTAGGGTGTTGATATTTGGTAAGTTATTAGAGAAAGGTCTTCCTTCAATTATTTGAAGAATTTTTATATATTTTATATGTTTTGAATGACCAAATGAAGTAACTGTAAATCTCTGTCATGTCTTTTGTTCATTCCTCTTTCCTATGGTATGTGTTGGACATCATCAGTACCTTCTTACACCACCCCAATGCTATTATGGTTGCAAGATATTTCACAATCTCTCATCTGCTTATGCTATTGTTTAGCTATTATTTCAGAAACAAGTAAAGGATATTCAACAAAGAGCAATGCTTAGTAAGAATGGACATTCTCTTGATTTAAATTGATTCTATTGAAGTGATTCAAGGTAAATTTCCTGTTTGAAGCTTTTTAGATAGGCTATATACTGTGAAATGCAGACATGGTGGGTGTTTGTTATTCATGACTGAGATTGGTCATTTTAGCAAATATGTCAGCAGAATTAAACTGAAAGCATTTCCAGTCTGCACACGAAGTTTGCTTCCTTTGTACATGTTCCACACCATCTGGCAGTGCCCAGCATGGCACTGTTCTGCGTGTTAACATCCCTCCATAGATATACAACAAGTGCACCTTACCCATCCCTACAATGCCTAGCATCTTCCTTTAATCTTACCAGGGGTAGCAGTAATGCACAGCTCCTTTCTAGCCTGTATGTCCTGACAGAACAGGTACAACAACTATTAACATCAGGTAATCCTAGCTATTGTGTTATCAGCCAGCCTCTGTAATGCTCCACGGTGTTTGAGACAGTGTACGGGGTTTCTCCATGATGCAGTAGCTGAATTAGATGGTGAGAGGACAGATGTTGCTAGTAAACCTTGTCCCCATGTACTAATGTCACTCCATTCACATTCTGTGAAAGACTTCACTGATATACTCCTGTGCTGCTGACTGGTTACACGCACTTGAGTGTTGTTGGTTGGTTTCTGACTTCACTGATATACTCCTGTGCTGTTGACTGGTTACACAGACTTGAGTGTTGTTGGTTGGTTTCTGACTTCACTGATATATTCCTGTGCTGTTGACTGGTTACACAGACTTGAGTGTTGTTGGTTGGTTTCTGACTTCACTGATATATTCCTGTGCTGTTGACTGGAGACACAGTCTTGAGTGTTGTTGGTTGGTATCTGACTTCACTGATATATTTCTGTGCTGTTGACTGGTTACACAGACTTGAGTGTTGTTGGTTGGTTTCTGACTTCACTGACATACTCTTCCAGTTACCAAGTGCCCTTAGGATATTATTCTAGAAACACTGTCAAATTAAAGCACTCAGCATTCCCTGTTAAGCTGTGTTACACTGACATGACCTTCCAATTGATAATCTTGTAGCATCACATGCTTGGTACACAGTATTTTAGGCAGCTATATAATAATAACAACAACAACAACCAACGTTATTTTCTCAGATCTCAGACTGAACTATCCAGCACTAATGATCACCACATTAGTGTTTCCTGTGTAAAACAAAAACAACTTAATTCCTGAGTGGGAGATTAAGGGTCAGTAGCTTGTTAAACTAAGATATGAATAATAGTAAAATACTATGCCCACTCATGTGCCTAATAAATATTAAATGTGTGAACATACTATGTTGCACACTTTGGATTTGAAAACCCTTACATGAAAAATGGAGTGAGTAAGAAAGGTTCACTACTATTTTTCAGAAATGAAATAAACTAATCCAAGCATGACTGCTTGTCATAACTTCCAAAACTAGCTACTTGAGTACACAGCATACCTAAAACATTTACTTAAAGAAAAAGTAGCTTTGTTCAGCAGTGACCTTCACAAAAGAAGCAAAGCATTTTTGCAGTGAAGCAAGTCCCCCAGTATTACTGTGTGTCCCCAGGACCACTATACTTTATTATTCTCACTCTGAGGTTAATTAAACTCAAAGACCACGCAGTTAAAACTGAATGCTATCTCACTACATGTCTAAGAAATCACATTTTCAGAATATACTTTTTATCTGGGAGCAGAAAACTATCACTACAATTTATTCCATTTAATTAATTAATTACCTTTTGTTGACCAGGTTGTCCCACTGTCCCACTAGGCTAGCAGCTTCTTTTCTGGTGAGATCCAAAGTAGTATTTATACTGATTAGGGGAAATTTGGCCAGGCCTCCTGGGTAAATTTTACTACTCTTTTTTTGTAAATGTCATGGGATTTTTCATATGTACCTCAACTACTATTGGTACGGGCAAGTGGCGCCTCAATTTAACACCTCGTCTGAAGCATGGCAAATGCTGGAGTGCAGTACCCCTTAGTGTTGCACTGTAGAATCAGTAATGGGAAATTATTCCAGTCATCTGATGTGGGAATAGATCCCACAGTCTTCTGATCTTCTAGTACCAAAGGTGAGAGTGTTACCTATTGAGTGATTAACACTGTCAATCATAATAAGTCGTGGTCAGATAAGCAGGGCAAAGTCAGGGTTTTAATCAAACATGTATGAACAAACAAGTTTCAAGCATTTCTGCCTTACAACTTGCTAATTAATGCCCCAAATGATCTGGGAACTGTAGTTATATTTAAGCATGCCAGTGTATTTCATACGGGCAGTTCAGTTTGTATAAAGCATAACAGCTTTATACATTAACAGTCCAGTTTGCACACAGGACTAAAGTTCTGACTTGGCAATGAGTTACTTCCCACCTTCATTTGCCTACTGGCTGGCATTGAGCAAACAGTGCATTGGGGGAACTGTGAATTTGGGCTAGGCTCTGTAATGGTCTTCTGGACTGCATGCTTTGCAACTACCGATGAACAATGACAAAATGAAGCACATCACTGTGAATAAAAGCATAGCTAATACCCAAGTTACCCTTGGGTGAACAGTATTTTTATTTTATTGTAAATATTTTACTGGTGTCATCAGCCTTTAATACCTCCACATCATGCATTACACCCCCCCCATACAGCATACAGAAAATATGCAGTTTTAGAGGGAACATTTCTTGGCATACTGTATCAAGGCCTATTTTATATTTGCCCATGACAACTGAGATAATGACCTCAATTATGTATCTAATAAAACACTGAGTAGTTTACTCCCTCTTTTCCTGTTATTATTATAAAAACTTCTCCTGTGAACTCTAGCAACCACACCAGTCTCCCTTATTCTATATGGTCTACAACAATGCCCACATTAGTCTGAATAAGGGCTAGGAAATATCCTACAGTGGGAAAAAAGGTATCAACATTCCATGAATCCCATGAATCCATGCTTGTGACTATGCACTCCACACCCTGTTTGCCCTTATTTCTTTGCTAGATTGATATTGTTTCATTGACACGAGTTTCAGCTAATGCAAAAAAAATCATGTGGGGGAACGACAAATTTTATATAACAATTCCGCGGTCTCACAACAGTGAATAAAAAGGCAGTTTCCACTGTCAACTAAAGTGATTTTGGAAAACTACCTTTGATTTGTTTGTGTTCACCAAAACTACATTCAGTGAGATGACCTGCCCCTTGCTTTGGTATCTCACAGCCATACATGATTCACCACAGAAAAAAAATAATAATAATAGCCACAAACTATTACCAGACTATGCGTTCCTTTTATTGTTCTTTTTGTTTCTATACTCCTCCTCCTACTTCTTTCAATTCCCAGTATTTTATTAGTATTGTTTTTAAAAAACTAACCACATCATTCATGAAATACTTAATCCATCTTAGAGGTAGCTCTATACTGAGTTAAGATACCTTAATCATAGTGATTCCAAAATCAAAGAAATACTGTGGAGAGCACCAGCAGTCGCAGGTCATTTAGATCCTTTATCAGCTGATGTTAAGATTTATGCAAGACCATGGGCTGCCAGGATACTTAAACATGCAATGTCGGGGATTCTTGAGGGAGAGATGTAGTGAGAGCCTTCAAAGGTCCTTATTGAATGTAAGACTGTGAGCAAAGGCCAAACAAGAATCAGTAGGTGCCATGTTCTTGAATACAAAGAAAATATTTAAAAAGAGTTCAGTGACCCTATCTTCTGTGAGATTTTATTTATGTTCAACTTTTCAGAATGTGTGGTCAAGAAAACTGAGAATATCTCATTTTCAGAGAGCCTCAGTGATGGGGAATGGATGAACATCATATCCATTTTTTTTACTTTATTCTTTATATTAGCAATGACACTTTGGGGCACTATAATTCATATGCATTATAAATGTTAAATGCGTTATGTTTTGCAACTAGAAATTATCCACAGATGACTTTTTAATTTTATCTACTGACCTGTCTACCTTTTTGTCTGAATTATTTCATCAGGTTATTTTTATTAAACGCTATCAGGACTGGCTGATAACTCAAAAATACTAAAAAATGATACGACTACAATTGGATGCTCAAGTACTAAAGGTAGGAAATGACTCCTTTTTTTTCCAAAACATTTTTATTTTGTTTTCATTATAAACATAAGCAAATGTACATATAACAAATACAGTAAGATAATAAAACTATTTACAATATTTACATTAATCCATAATAAACAAGGAGCAATAATCACTTTGCATCTTCCATCTTCTTAAACCTGACAAAAGCATTTGATATGGTCTCCCATACCCACCTTCTCAGCACCCTCTCAGACCTCCATTTGTGTAATTCCACCATTGCATGGTTCAAAGATTACCTCACAGTGTGTCAACAAGCTGTCTCATGGCAACAGACCCTTTCACCCTTATTACCAGTTGAACTTGGAGTCCCCCAAGGCTCCATTCTAGTCCCACTCCTATTCTCTATATATACTAACAATCTTCACCTTGCAACCACTCATACATCTCTCATCCAATATGCAGATGACTTGACTGTGATATGTTCTCCACCCTCCCTACTAGAACTGCAATCACTTATCCAGAAAGCCTTTCAGGAAATAGAGACCTGGCTAACTAATGCTAACTTAATCTTAAATCCCCCCAAAAAACAAACTATTAATATTCTCATCTAACAAAACTCCACCCTCCCCTAACACTTTCCACATTACCTCCCATAGAAAAGCCTGCGTAACACCCTCTCAGCACACAAAACTATTAGGAATTGAAATTGACCATAAACTCAGATTTGATATGCACATATCTCAGACAGTTAGAAAGGTACAGAAAAAAAACTTAGTACCTTACATAGGAACAAACACTTTTTCACAAATAATGCTAGAATAGCCATTGCCCAAACTCATCTACTCTACTATATGCAGCACCCATTCTTACTAACCTCAAGAAATCTGAATTGCAAAAACTGGATATCTGCTACAATTAAGTAGCAAGATTCGCCACTAATTCTTCAGCTATAACACATCACTGCCTTGCACTCAAGCAACTCAATTGGTTAGAATTTTCAAAACTCCTACACTATATACAACTTTCTATGGCCCACAAAATCCTCTCAGAGCCTGATAAAATACCCTCCCTACAAACTCTTCTACAAACTTATGCTACTACGATATCTGCTATAATTAAGTAGCAAGATTCGCCACTAATTCTTCAGCTAAAACACATCACTGCCTTGCACTCAGGCAACTCAATTGGTTATAAATTCCACAACTCCTACACTATATACAACTTTCTATGGCCCACAAAATCCTCTCAGAGTCTGATAAAATACCCTCCCTACAAACTCTTCTACAAACCTATGCTACTACGAGATCCCTCCGATCCTCCAACAAAATCCAAGTACAAACTCATATAGCCAAAAATCAAGCAGCTAAGTCCCTTTACTCAAGCTATATAGGTAAACTCTGGATTGCCCACCATCTAATCTTACCTTCACATCATCTCTAACAATATTTAAGCCATCTCTAAAAAACTATCTATTTAGCAAATGGATCTTCCCATGCACAACCCCTGGCTGATAACTAACTCTCCATCTCCAGATGCTCCTCTCCAATTCGACTACTACTTCACTTCTACTTTACTTCTTATCACAACTCTCAAGCTTGTACTATCCTAGAATTAAAAGAAAGTAAAATGCTATGATTATCCTTCATTGTTAGGACCTTAGTCTTTATGGAACTGTATAAAGTACATTTATCTAACTGATCAGAATTTTTCTGTTAAGCATCTCTAAAACTCATTATAAATTTTATCGTAGTTGTACAGATCTTTGTTTCTTGTCTGTAATGCACTGTTTCATCAGGAACTTTTCTCCCCGGGCCTCCGCTGAAAAAGGACATATGTCCAGTCGGACTTTCCCAGTAAGCAAATGTAAAATAATAGTAGTAATAAATAATTTTATCCATGAGAAGTTATCAGTATTTGTTCAAAAGGTTTTCCGATTTTTGCCATGCTATTTTTTATGAGTAATGCTATGAGTTCTAAAACAAATGATTTGTAGTTTTTTTTTACAAACAAGCTTTGCTAAATTAATAAATTCTTTAAACATCAAATCTTGTTTACTTTTGCAGTTCAAAGTAATAGCTTTTCTGGCAATTGCAAGAATTGACCAGAGTAACTGAATCTGAGATTTAGGTATTACATTAGCTATAGGAACATTGAATAGGATTAGTGATTTAGAAATATGACAGTTATCAGACCATAAAACCTTTACAAAATATCTAAAGTCTTTACAGTATTGAACATTTCTGCATTCAATGAACATGTGAACCCAGTTGGCCTCTAGTAATTCATCACATTTCCAACATTTACTTTTACTGTTTTTGAGCATAAGATTTATTTTATGTGGAGTATAGAAACTCCTATTCATAAATTTCCATGTATACAATCTCCAGTATAATGAAGAAGAGGTACCATACATAGATTTCAATAACAGTTTTTTTTGGATTAATCAGATATTTGTTCTCCATTAATTTTTGCATAGTAATTCCAAAAATCTGAGTCAAACTTTAGAGTGTCTTCTCTTAGTATCTTATACATAGGTGAGATACTTAATTTTTGATTATCTGTCTTTTCAAGACACCTAATAAAAGTTGAATCAAACTAGGTATAGATTCAGTCTCTAGGTTGATCGATACTCTCATTTTGTTTTCTATAAACTGCCATAATGACTATATAAAGGACCAACTGTCTTGATTATTATCAAAACTACATAGAAGAGAGTTTAGTGGTTTAATACTCTTATTTTCAATAAACTGATGCCAGAATATCAAAGCATTTTCCTTTAATTTTTGCATCACATTGATGTTGAAAGAATCTAGGCAATCAGGGGAGTATGCTATAGGGAAAATAAGAAATAGGAATTGTTTAATTATGTAATTACAATCAATTATATTTTTACAGTTATTAAATATTTGATTAATGCCATAAGAAAAGTGATCAAACTTCTTATTAAATAAATAAAATTCATGTAAAAGCCAATGAACTCTACTTATTCTGTATTGTTCCTTAAATTGATTTTCTATAGTTCTGACATCAGTTGTATGAATTTCATGTATTTTTTCCAGCCAGATATATAGGTAGGTGAAATCCAACGTAATATTACATTAATTATAACTGATTTGGAATAAAGATCTAAGGTAGAGAACGCTATCTCATTACTGTACCAAGCTCTAATGTGCCATTTATATGCAATCCTAGGTTTTAAGGGGAACCATAACAATTTAAGTAGCATGGAATCTAACTTTTTAAATAAGTTTTTGGGAGGCAGTAGTATCAATGACTGTATATAAAACAAAATTTTAGGTAAAATTACCATTTAAATGAAGGAGAGCCTATCCTCCATTGTGAAGAACATTTAGTCCATCTTTTGATTAGTTCACTAATGGTGGTTATTAAATTATTGTAGTTTAGTTTAACAGACTCTTTCCATGTACTCTTTATACTGACACCCAAATATTCTAATACATCATTCTCCCAAATAAACAGGCTATTCTATCTTAGGTTTTTGTTGATCTTTTTGTTAAATCGCAATGTTTTTGGATTTATTATGATTAAATTTAAGCCCTGAAATTCTTTCAAACTTACTTAAGGTATTTATAACATCATGCAAAGAAACATCAATATCACCCAACGTTAACAACATATCATCAGCAAATAATTGTATCTTAGGACAATAGTCCTTATTAACTCGAAAACCTTTTATATTTTGCTTGTTTCTGATATATGTAACAGAAGGTTCCATTGAAAGAGTAAACACTAATGGTGACAAAGGACAACCTTGTCTAGTTCTCTTGATGATTTCTAGTGGTGAGGATAGACATGATCCAAATTTCACATAAGCTTGTGCCCCACTATAAATTTTCATTAATAAGTTGACAAAATCTGAGGAGAATTCAAAACCAATCAGAATTCTTTGTAGATAAGACCAACTAATAGAATCAAAAGCCTTTTCTATGTCTAGGCTGATAATAGTTATTTTTTTTTGTATTTGCATGCAATGTCTATTAATGATAGCAATATCTTGCACTTTTCTATGAAGAATGAACCCTGTTTGATCATTATGTATTAGATTAGGTAACATTTTCTTTATCCTATTAGCTAATATTGTCATGAAAATGTTATAATCAGTGTTTAGTAATGAAATTGGTCTATATGAATCACAAGATTTGGGGTTCTTACCTTCTTTTAAAATGAAGGAGAATGCTGAATATTTCCACAATGGAGGTGTTATACATTTTTGCTTAACCATAGTAAAGGCACTCATCATTTTCTTTATTATATATTCAGGAAAAATCTTATATAGTTCAGGAATTATTCCATTCAGTCCTGGAGCTTTATTATATTTTAATTTTTTTATTTGCTCTTTCACTTCTGTTAGTGTTATTTGTTTATTTAATATGTTATTTTGTTGCATTGACACCTTAGTAATTATATTTTCTTGAATAAAAGTATTTATTACATTATCTGTCTCAGTTAGTGGTGTGTTATTATTTATATCTTTATAGTAGTTTTTGAACACTTCTAATATGCCCATTAAGTTAGATGCACTCTTAACTGAACCATCACTTTTATATTTAATCTCATTAATAAGATTTTGATTGTTTATTTTTTTGGATATTGGATATTAACGCTATTTTATGTAGGTATTAGGATTTAGAGCATAAGATTGTAATTTTAATTTTTCCAGGTTTATGGCTACCTTATGATTCAGTACTTCTAAGTATTTTTGATTTAACTTAGTAATTTTGTTATGTGCTACTTTGTTATTTGGTTTTGCGTCCATTTTGTAAGTCTAAAAGTTCTTTGTCCCACTCTCTCCTTTTTTTAAGGTACCAAGATTTTATTCTACCATATATATAAACGTTAATAGTGTCCCATAGTATAGTATCAGTCACTTCACCATTATCATTTGTTTCCATAAACATGTCTATTTCTTTCATTATCCATTCACTAAAGTCTTTTAACTTAGGTAAGCAGGAATTCTCTGTAGAAATCTTAAATCATCTGTATGCATAGTTAATGTGAAGTTTATAGTATTATGGTCTGAAAGTGAACAAGTCATTATAGATATGTCACTTATTTTTGAGTATATATTATTTGATACAAAGACCTTACCAATGTTTGTTTGTGTACCAAACTGATATGAGTAGTGAGTATAGAATAAGGAATGATGTTCTCTTAGACCATGCATATCTTTAAGGCTCATCTGGTTTGTAAAGTAATTTAACTTCTTGGTTTGAGATGTTAGTTTTATTTTACCATTTTTAGAAGTATCATTGCCTGATAATAGGCAGTTAAAATCACCTGTTGCTATAATTTCCCCGTTTGCATTTAAAGTAATTAGGTCCGGATATTTGTCAACATATTTAGTACTCAGTCCTGGTATCCAGTATGTATTAATCAAAGTACAATACTTCCAATTTATTTCCAAAATAACCATGCTTAGAATCCCATCTTTATCTGAAATTGTATCTATAATTCTTGGCATAGTATAAGTATTTTTCTATAGAATAAGAGTGCCCCTATTCTTAGTCTTAAAACATGAATCAGCCAGAATGGTATAGCCATTAAATGAGTATTTTTGTAAGTCTTTTTTAATAGATGAGTTTCCTGTAAAAAGATGATCTGGGCTTTATGCATTTTGATATATTTAAGCAAACCAGCTCTTTTGACATCGTTGTTCAAACCATTAAAATTTAATGATAAACATTTATAAGCCATTGACTATAATGTGTATATTGTTACTTACTGAAAGAACTTTCCTCCACGTTGACTTGAAATCTACTGAAAACTTGCTTATCATGGATGCATAATGTGTATTAAGCACTACTTTCAAAAACCCAAAACTATCTACAAGCACATACATGAAACATAAAGTTTCTGGTTTAGTTAAAAACTAAACTATCCATCCGCCACCTTTTCAACACCAGAAGACACAAATAATCCATGATTGCTTAGAATATAGTATAAAAACAAAAAAGAAAAGCATTATGAAAGCAACAAAAGAAATCTGAGTCCATGAAATATACATTAAAATGAGTGCCCAATATAACTGAAGCTATATGAATATGTCACATATAATAATAGCACCTCTGATAAGTAGATATGTCAGAAATACACATCAGATCAAAGTATGTATAAACATTAGAAGCTGAAGGTTAAGATGATTGTCAATATTTCCAAGACTTTTCAAGAAACATCAGATGTTTTAACCATTTTGTCAGTCATCTAACATTTTTCATGTAAGGATCTGTTGAAAAAAAAAAAAAAAAAAAAATATATATATATATATATATATATATATATATAGTTGTCCTTGAAAAACATTGAAATTCTAAACCATCAAAATTCATATGGTCGAGACCATATCATCGAGTGTTTAGAACATCGATGTTGTCAAGGGGAAGAAAAAGGTAAGTAAAAATGGGAAAAAGCTAGTGTTTCTGCAGGGCAGCAAGGTGCCCTGCACATTGTGTTTGTGAATGTGCCATCTCTGTGATATGTCAGAAATACACATCAGATCAAAGTATGTATAAACATTAGAAGCTGAAGGTTAAGAAGATTGTCAATATTTCCAAGACTTTTCAAGAAATATCAGATGTTTTAACCATTTTGTCAGTCATCCAACATTTTTCATGTAAGAATCTGTTGAAGAAAAATAAATAAATATATATATATATATATATATATATATATATATATATATATATATATATATATATATATATGTATATATATATATATATATATATATATATATATATATATATATATATATATATATATATATATACACACACACACACACACACACACACACACACACACACACACACATATGGTTCCCCTTGAAAACATTGAAATTCTAAACCATCGAAATTCATATGGTCGAGACCATATTATCGAGTGTTTAGAACTTTGATGTTATCAAGGGGAAGAAAAAGGTAAGTAAAAATAGGAAAAAGCTAGTGTTTCTGCAGGGTAGCAAGGTGTCCTGCACACTGTGTCTGTGAATGTGCCATCTCTGTGATGGCACTTCAGACAGGGTACTGGAAATCTCCTATTTAGCGCTTCTGCATATAGTGCTAAAATGGAGATTTCCCTATACCCCACTGTAGTGTGATCTAGGAGTTGGTATATTAAAGTAGGGGGTGTGTGGGGGGTGCAGGGGGGCTTGCCCCCCTACATACACTTGTTTTAAAAGTTTTTTTTTTTGGTTTCACTTGAAAGCTTCGATGTTCTGAAATATCGATGATATGGTCTCGACCATATGACATTCGATGTTTTGGAATTTCGATGTTTTCAAGTGTAACTATATATATATATATATATATATATATATATATATATATATCAAACACATTACAAAAAAAAAGCCACACAACCCTCTGATTAGTTACTAAAGGTTTAGTTATATAACATAAGTCCGATATTAATATGCATAATGAGTTTTCTAATGCAGCTCCTAGTTCATTTGATGTCATTTAGTTACAAAAAGTGTCACTGAATCTGCAGAATGTATACATTTATTAAAGAACATAGGTATTTACAAAGGAGTTAAACACTTTTATCAGAACTAATTGTTTACCATTTAAATTATCTAAGTGAAGGATAACAGAACTTCAAGAGTTAGGAATTCTAAATACAGCCATTTAACAAGTTCAAAGGGTCAAGTGATGTCATAACTGTTGTTTTCTCAAGCTGCAGCTTCATAAACTTGTTAAAAAGTATTTAAATAGGCTCATGCACAGCAGAGGTTGTCAATAGTGAGGAAAAAATAAATTTCAGTGGGAAATCAAATCTTGAAGCTTTTAGGGTTTACAGAAAGCAAAAAAAAAAAACATCACTCAGGCTGCCTTATTAATGCATGTCATGAATCTCCACAATGAGAGCAGTCACACAGATCACCAGTTTCCTCACAAAACATCAACATCATGAAAAAAATTAATCCTTTCATATAAAAACAGCTATTTAGAAGTGACAACAGCTGCCTCAAATCAGAAATCATTTTATAATGGTGTGAATGACCTGAGACGTACCTCCCTGGACTACATGAAAAGAGACATATAGGAGCTCTCTGAGCATGTAGCACAGGCCGGTATGACCTAGACCTTGAGTAGCATCTTACCCTCACCAAGAATGATGCCACAATATGAAGACAAGATGATCAATTTCAACAATTGGCTTAAGTATTGGTGTCATTCAAAGGGGATCCAATGCCTGTCAGCCTGGGATGACATGCTCGACAAGCCACGATGCTTTGCTAGGGACGGCTTGCACCTGTCACCCCTGAGCTTTCGGATATTGGCAAAGGCTCTTGCAACCCCCATAGTGCCTTTTTTAGGCAAGGCTCAAAAGACAAACCCACCTCCATAGGTATCACAAGGGATAAGAAACTAAGAGTAATGCTACTCAACGCCAGAAGTCTAAACCTCAAGATGCATGCACTCGAAACTCTCCTTAGCATGGAGAACATCGATATCTGTGCAGTAACAGAAACCTGGTTCAAGGCTCCTGAGAGCACCCCAGCACTACCAGGTTATACCTCATACCATGCTTTTCGGCCCCAAAACTTGGACTGAACCACAAAAGGAGGGGGAGTATTAATATTCGTCAAAGATACCCACACCTCCAGGTTGGTGGCACAGCACGAAGCATCAGACACTATCCATGTGCAACTAACAGTGGGTAAAACTGCCTTCCAGTTTATAGCCTGCTACAGACTACCCTCCCAAACCCAGGAACCCCACTCAGCCTTCCTGAGAACACTGGAAAATATGAAGGTCTCTCCAAACACCATTATATTGGGCGACTTCAACTACCCAAACATAGACTGGGAGCATTACTCTAGCTCCAACACCCTAGCCCAAAGGTTCCTAGAATTTATAAACTCAAATGCTATGGAACAACTTGTTACCATTCCCACAAGAGGGGAAAACATATTGGACCTGATCATCACCAACATGGGGACTCTATGCTCCAGACCAGAAGTGTATCCCTCACTGGTAAGATCAGACCATAAACTAATCTCACTGGATATTCACATCCCGACCCCACCCCCTGCCCAGAAAACCACAGTGAAAAACTTCTCTAAAGCAAATTTCACACCTCAAAAAAAACGGGAATCCTTTATAAACGCTTCTATGACACCTTCAGGAATGCATGGATCATGCAATCCCAAATAAAACCAAGACCCAATCCACCAAAGGCAGACGTCCTGTCTGGTGGACCCCAGCCATAAACAAACTATAGAAGGAGGAAGCTACTACATGATAGAGCAAAATCCCAAAAAGGGAATGCATCTCTGATCAGTATTAGCAAAAAACTACAGGCACTCATAAAATCGTCTAAGGCCAGCTTCGAGAGAAAAATTGCACAGGACACTAAGGATAATCACAAGGCTTTCTTTAGTTATGTTAGTAACCTGGGTCGGAATTCCCAGATAAGCTCAGAATTAGTCCAAAATGACAAAAAATACACAGAACCCACAGACATTGCCAACATCCTAGCTGACAGGTTCAGTGCAAACTTCTCTCCCCTCCCCACCAAAAGGGCGAATATCTATCCCAGCAGAGTGCTGCCCCCCTGACATCTCAGATGCTCAGGTAACAGCCCCCCTCTCCAAAGCAAAAAACACAGCATCAATGGGACCAGATGGTGTCCCGGGCTGCGTCCTACATGAACTCCAAGAAGAGCTAAACCCAAACATAAAACTACTGTTCAATCTCAGCCTTACTATAGGATATGCACCCAAAGAGTGGCATACAGCAACAGTGGTCCCTCTCCACAAAGGTGGTGCCTCAACGGATCCTGGAAACTATTGCCCCATAAGCCTGACTAGCTTGGTCTGCAAAGCTATGGAAAGGATCATCATGGACCTCATAAATAAAGATATTGGGGACCTACAGACACTGGATCCTACCCAGTTCGGCTTTGTTAAGGGCAGATCCTGCCTCTTAAACCTGGTCGATTTTTTTGAAACAGTCACCAAGGCCATTGACAAGGGGAAGGTGGTCCACACAGCTTACCTGGACCTTGCAAAAGCCTTCGATACAATACCCCACTTGGGCATTATACATAAGTTCACCAGGTTAAATATAAACTCCTATGTCACTAGATGGGTTGCAAACTGGCTCAAGGACAGAACCCACATGGTTAGAATTGCTGGAGCCATGACAGACTCCAAACCAGTTACAAGTGGCATCCCACAAGGCTCAGTCCTGGGACCTCTCTTGTTTGGTATATATTTCTCAGAGGTACAGGCAAACACGGAAGGACTGGGGCTGACCAAGTTGGCAGATGACTGCAAACTGGGCGCCATAATCGACTCTCCAGCCGACACAAGCATCCTCCAAAAGGGCCTCATAGAAACAGACAACTGGTGCCAGAGCCATGGCCTCAAGCTAAATGCCAAAAGTGTATAGTCATCCCTTTGGCAAAACAAAGTGCTCACAAATTACCACATAGGTGGTAATCCATTAAGTACAGAAGAAGTAATTAGGGAACTGGGGACCCAAGTTGATAGCAATCTCTCATTTGACAACCACGTGGCCAAAGTGGTTAGAAAAACATTTTATATAGCCCACCTAATCATGAAGGGATTCACATCTAGATCAGGGGAGGTCATCATGCCTCTTTACTCATCCCTCATCAGGCCCATAATTGAGTACAATGCCCCTTTTGGGATGTACCTTACCAGACACCTGCAGCAACTGGAAAGACCCCAAAAGTACCTCACCAAGAGGATCAAAGGGCTTAAACAGATGTCATATGCTGCCCGGTTAAAGAAACTCCAGCTCTACTCTGTGGAATACCGCCTGCTCAGAGGGGATCTGTGCCTGATGTATAAAGCCATGCCCAACCCGGAATTAATGGACATGCTGCACCTCAGAAAATCCAAATCCCATCGAGCTATGTGCTCGTGAGACTTGATCCTCAGCACTGAAATAAATAGGACATGCTGGAGGGACAGATTCATAACCCAGAGGCTCCCTTCACTCTGGAATAAAATCCCAGTCCAGGTTAGGCAGAGTCCCTCACTGACTCTCTTCAAGAGGAATCTTGATGAGTGGATGGGAGATCGTAGGTTTAACCCGGGTATCACTTCTTGTCACTGTTAGACAGAAGCACAGTATACTAACCTTGAAAAAGGGCATAGCAAAATTAATTTAAAATGGGTGGCAAAAGCCAAACACACTCTGGCTAGGCTTATAAATGCCTTAGGGCAGATAGCCTAGTATGAACCCATGAACCTATAACATTTCAATCATTTACCCACCAATTAACCAGACCAGAGAAAAAATATATAACTTATATTTCGCCATCTATAAAACACCATTAATGTACTGTATTAATGTTTATATGTGTCTAAACAAAGAGTCTAAAACATCTAGTTAGAAACATTAATCAGAAACATATTGTTACCCCACCACTGACCCACTAGAAAAAATTAACTTTGGTATTGTCAAATTATACTATGACTGTAGAATTGGAAGACATATATAATTTGTAGTTATTTAAAAGGGAAAAATATGTAAATTATTTATAGTGGGGAAAAGGGAGAAAAGGAACATTAGTAACAAAAATGAATAGGAAGAAAGAAGAGAGAGAGCAAGACAGAGAAAGTTATTTAAATACTTAGTACTATATGTAATTAGAAGAAGTAGATATAGAAAGGAAAACAGAACGTTAATAATAAAGATGATTCACATTACCTTAGAGTATAGAGATTTTCCAGAATCAAATATATTATGATTCATAAAACAAAGCATTTAAAATTAGAAGGCATTTATTCATTTGTCCTTTAGTTTCTCAGTTTTGTTTGCTCCTTCCTTCACAGACCATCCATTTTTTGTTGCCTGTCTCTTCAAACTCTGGGATGACCATTCCATTTCTTCTATGTTTGATGGTATTTTCTTCTTTTGCATAAATTCTACTGCTTCTTGTAGGGAATCAAAGATCTTCACTAATTCTGGCAAGGTGATTTTTATTCTTGTAGGAAAAATAATTTCAGCTTTAATATTAGCTTTTTTCAAGGACTTAATTAGAGGAACACACTTCTTTCTTTTGGATATGACTGTAGAATGTAGTCATTGTCAAAATGAATAACATTTTCACCCGTCCTGATAGGGAATTAGTCCAAGCTGATTTCAGCAGTAAGTCCTTGTCTTACGAGGAAAGAAATCTAACTATTATAGACCTGGAGTTAGATGAACACAGAGACGAAGATGGATTTGCCAGGGACGATGAGCCCTCTCAATTCCAAAAGAGAGGGCTTCATGCATGTTTAGTGCTGATGAAAACCACTTATTGAGGAATTGAATCATGTTAGCACCCTCTTCTTTCTCAGGAATTCTATATATTCTTATGTTATTCCTCCTTGATCTACTTTCAAGGTCTTCCAGTTTCTCAATCAGCCTGGTGTTTTGTTTCAGAAGAAATTCATTGTGATGTTCATTTTCTGTCACTCTAGTATCTAGGTCAGTTACTGTTTCCTCTAAGGCAAGAATCTGTTCAGATTGTTTTTTACTATTCCATTTAGAAGTTCCAGTTGTTTACTGCATTCTTGTTTGATAATATCCATTTTGTTTTTGAATTTGTCCATTTTTAGTGACAGTTCTTGGATGTTTGTTGTTATAAGATGTAGTTCTTTCTTCACTGCACTCTCCTGGTGTGGGTTCTTCACGTTGCTCATGTTTTTAGTGACAGTTCTTGGATGTTTGTTATTATAAGATGTAGTTCTTTCTTCACTGCACTCTCCTGGTGTGGGTTCTTCACGTTGCTCATGTTTTTAGTGACAGTTCTTGGATGTTTGTTATTATAAGATGTAGTTCTTTCTTCACTGCACTCTCCTGGTGTGGGTTCTTCACGTTGCTCATGTTTTTAGTGACAGTTCTTGGATGTTTGTTATTATAAGATGTAGTTCTTTCTTCACTGCACTCTCCTGGTGTGGGTTCTTCACGTTGCTCATGTTTTTAGTGACAGTTCTTGGATGTTTGTTATTATAAGATGTAGTTCTTTCTTCACTGCACTCTCCTGGTGTGGGTTCTTCACGTTGCTCATGTTTTTAGTGACAGTTCTTGGATGTTTGTTATTATAAGATGTAGTTCTTTCTTCACTGCACTCTCCTGGTGTGGGTTCTTCACGTTGCTCATGTTTTTAGTGACAGTTCTTGGATGTTTGTTATTATAAGATGTAGTTCTTTCTTCACTGCACTCTCCTGGTGTGGGTTCTTCACGTTGCTCATGTTTTTAGTGACAGTTCTTGGATGTTTGTTATTATAAGATGTAGTTCTTTCTTCACTGCACTCTCCTGGTGTGGGTTCTTCACGTTGCTCATGTTTTTAGTGACAGTTCTTGGATGTTTGTTATTATAAGATGTAGTTCTTTCTTCACTGCACTCTCCTGGTGTGGGTTCTTCACGTTGCTCATGTTTTTAGTGACAGTTCTTGGATGTTTGTTATTATAAGATGTAGTTCTTTCTTCACTGCACTCTCCTGGTGTGGGTTCTTCACGTTGCTCATGTTTTTAGTGACAGTTCTTGGATGTTTGTTATTATAAGATGTAGTTCTTTCTTCACTGCACTCTCCTGGTGTGGGTTCTTCACGTTGCTCATGTTTTAGTGACAGTTCTTGGATGTTTGTTATTATAAGATGTAGTTCTTTCTTCACTGCACTCTCCTGGTGTGGGTTCTTCACGTTGCTCATGTTTTTAGTGACAGTTCTTGGATGTTTGTTATTATAAGATGTAGTTCTTTCTTCACTGCACTCTCCTGGTGTGGGTTCTTCACGTTGCTCATGTTTTTAGTGACAGTTCTTGGATGTTTGTTATTATAAGATGTAGTTCTTTCTTCACTGCACTCTCCTGGTGTGGGTTCTTCACGTTGCTCATGTTTTTAGTGACAGTTCTTGGATGTTTGTTATTATAAGATGTAGTTCTTTCTTCACTGCACTCTCCTGGTGTGGGTTCTTCACGTTGCTCATGTTTTTAGTGACAGTTCTTGGATGTTTGTTATTATAAGATGTAGTTCTTTCTTCACTGCACTCTCCTGGTGTGGGTTCTTCACGTTGCTCATGTTTTTAGTGACAGTTCTTGGATGTTTGTTATTATAAGATGTAGTTCTTTCTTCACTGCACTCTCCTGGTGTGGGTTCTTCACGTTGCTCATGTTTTTAGTGACAGTTCTTGGATGTTTGTTATTATAAGATGTAGTTCTTTCTTCACTGCACTCTCCTGGTGTGGGTTCTTCACGTTGCTCATGTTTTAGTGACAGTTCTTGGATGTTTGTTATTATAAGATGTAGTTCTTTCTTCACTGCACTCTCCTGGTGTGGGTTCTTCACGTTGCTCATGTTTTTAGTGACAGTTCTTGGATGTTTGTTATTATAAGATGTAGTTCTTTCTTCACTGCACTCTCCTGGTGTGGGTTCTTCACGTTGCTCATGTTTTTAGTGACAGTTCTTGGATGTTTGTTATTATAAGATGTAGTTCTTTCTTCACTGCACTCTCCTGGTGTGGGTTCTTCACGTTGCTCATGTTTTTAGTGACAGTTCTTGGATGTTTGTTATTATAAGATGTAGTTCTTTCTTCACTGCACTCTCCTGGTGTGGGTTCTTCACGTTGCTCATGTTTTTAGTGACAGTTCTTGGATGTTTGTTATTATAAGATGTAGTTCTTTCTTCACTGCACTCTCCTGGTGTGGGTTCTTCACGTTGCTCATGTTTTTAGTGACAGTTCTTGGATGTTTGTTATTATAAGATGTAGTTCTTTCTTCACTGCACTCTCCTGGTGTGGGTTCTTCACGTTGCTCATGTTTTTAGTGACAGTTCTTGGATGTTTGTTATTATAAGATGTAGTTCTTTCTTCACTGCACTCTCCTGGTGTGGGTTCTTCACGTTGCTCATGTTTTTAGTGACAGTTCTTGGATGTTTGTTATTATAAGATGTAGTTCTTTCTTCACTGCACTCTCCTGGTGTGGGTTCTTCACGTTGCTCATGTTTTTAGTGACAGTTCTTGGATGTTTGTTATTATAAGATGTAGTTCTTTCTTCACTGCACTCTCCTGGTGTGGGTTCTTCACGTTGCTCATGTTTTTAGTGACAGTTCTTGGATGTTTGTTATTATAAGATGTAGTTCTTTCTTCACTGCACTCTCCTGGTGTGGGTTCTTCACGTTGCTCATGTTTTTAGTGACAGTTCTTGGATGTTTGTTATTATAAGATGTAGTTCTTTCTTCACTGCACTCTCCTGGTGTGGGTTCTTCACGTTGCTCATGTTTTTAGTGACAGTTCTTGGATGTTTGTTATTATAAGATGTAGTTCTTTCTTCACTGCACTCTCCTGGTGTGGGTTCTTCACGTTGCTCATGTTTTTAGTGACAGTTCTTGGATGTTTGTTATTATAAGATGTAGTTCTTTCTTCACTGCACTCTCCTGGTGTGGGTTCTTCACGTTGCTCATGTTTTTAGTGACAGTTCTTGGATGTTTGTTATTATAAGATGTAGTTCTTTCTTCACTGCACTCTCCTGGTGTGGGTTCTTCACGTTGCTCATGTTTTTAGTGACAGTTCTTGGATGTTTGTTATTATAAGATGTAGTTCTTTCTTCACTGCACTCTCCTGGTGTGGGTTCTTCACGTTGCTCATGTTTTTAGTGACAGTTCTTGGATGTTTGTTATTATAAGATGTAGTTCTTTCTTCACTGCACTCTCCTGGTGTGGGTTCTTCACGTTGCTCATGTTTTTAGTGACAGTTCTTGGATGTTTGTTATTATAAGATGTAGTTCTTTCTTCACTGCACTCTCCTGGTGTGGGTTCTTCACGTTGCTCATGTTTTTAGTGACAGTTCTTGGATGTTTGTTATTATAAGATGTAGTTCTTTCTTCACTGCACTCTCCTGGTGTGGGTTCTTCACGTTGCTCATGTTTTTAGTGACAGTTCTTGGATGTTTGTTATTATAAGATGTAGTTCTTTCTTCACTGCACTCTCCTGGTGTGGGTTCTTCACGTTGCTCATGTTTTTAGTGACAGTTCTTGGATGTTTGTTATTATAAGATGTAGTTCTTTCTTCACTGCACTCTCCTGGTGTGGGTTCTTCACGTTGCTCATGTTTTTAGTGACAGTTCTTGGATGTTTGTTATTATAAGATGTAGTTCTTTCTTCACTGCACTCTCCTGGTGTGGGTTCTTCACGTTGCTCATGTTTTAGTGACAGTTCTTGGATGTTTGTTATTATAAGATGTAGTTCTTTCTTCACTGCACTCTCCTGGTGTGGGTTCTTCACGTTGCTCATGTTTTTAGTGACAGTTCTTGGATGTTTGTTATTATAAGATGTAGTTCTTTCTTCACTGCACTCTCCTGGTGTGGGTTCTTCACGTTGCTCATGTTTTTAGTGACAGTTCTTGGATGTTTGTTGTTATAAGATGTAGTTCTTTCTTCACTGCACTCTCCTGGTGTGGGTTCTTCACGTTGCTCATGTTTTTAGTGACAGTTCTTGGATGTTTGTTATTATAAGATGTAGTTCTTTCTTCACTGCACTCTCCTGGTGTGGGTTCTTCACGTTGCTCATGTTTTTAGTGACAGTTCTTGGATGTTTGTTATTATAAGATGTAGTTCTTTCTTCACTGCACTCTCCTGGTGTGGGTTCTTCACGTTGCTCATGTTTTAGTGACAGTTCTTGGATGTTTGTTATTATAAGATGTAGTTCTTTCTTCACTGCACTCTCCTGGTGTGGGTTCTTCACGTTGCTCATGTTTTTAGTGACAGTTCTTGGATGTTTGTTATTATAAGATGTAGTTCTTTCTTCACTGCACTCTCCTGGTGTGGGTTCTTCACGTTGCTCATGTTTTAGTGACAGTTCTTGGATGTTTGTTATTATAAGATGTAGTTCTTTCTTCACTGCACTCTCCTGGTGTGGGTTCTTCGAGTTGCTCATGTTTTTAGTGACAGTTCTTGGATGTTTGTTATTATAAGATGTAGCTCTTTCTTCACTGCACTCTCCTGGTGTGGGTTCTTCACGTTGCTCATGTTTTTAGTGACAGTTCTTGGATGTTTGTTATTATAAGATGTAGTTCTTTCTTCACTGCACTCTCCTGGTGTGGGTTCTTCACGTTGCTCATGTTTTTAGTGACAGTTCTTGGATGTTTGTTATTATAAGATGTAGTTCTTTCTTCACTGCACTCTCCTGGTGTGGGTTCTTCACGTTGCTCATGTTTTTAGTGACAGTTCTTGGATGTTTGTTATTATAAGATGTAGTTCTTTCTTCACTGCACTCTCCTGGTGTGGGTTCTTCAAGTTGCTCATGTTGAGAGCTCCAGCAGAAAACTTCTTGACAGGAATAATTAAAACATTCTCTTGACTATGTATTAATTTTTAGAAAATAATAGAGTCTATGTTAATCTAACTTTTAGTATACTTTTAGTTAGATTTTTCTAAAACTTAAAGTATATTTCCTGTCAAGATATTAAAATCTAAGCAGAGCTATGGATTTCTGCTGCTATCAGACTGGCATCTTGGCCACGCCCCTACCGGAAATTATTCTTCTCATGGCAAACAAAAACCACCCAAGTATGCAAGTATTATGCTCTTCTCTATCATGTAACCTAAGTACAAGTAAAATGATAGCCTATACTGAAGGAATCTGAAAAAAATGTACAAAGACTGTACAAAGATTTTCTTATCAATATAAACAGAATCCCTGCAGTAAAAATAACAGTGTAATTAGACATCTCTCTATCTTACGGAGCTGCTATCTACAAGTTGTTACTAAGTACATGTCTATGAAGAAGTAACATAAGGGTAACTCATAGGTTGTGTATAAGCCTCCAGATTTGGGAAGAGTGAGGTTGCCAGATTTACAGAGATATGGCAAAGTCATAACTCTTAAGAAAATGGTGTAGACATCTGCTGAAGATGTTTCAGTGTGAAAAACAAAAATGGTAGGCAGCCTGGGTGCAGTTAACCAAGAGTGGAGCCTAGAACTAGTTTTAAAGTGTACTCATGACTTTATGTAGCAAGCGTAACAAACCCTCGAAACTCTATATAACCTTCTTACGATATATGATATCAGATTACAGAGTTTTGATGTAGAAGGTGTATCTTTTTTCTAATTTTTATTACAAGAATGAAGATATCCCCCTATAATTGTTCTTGCAGTCAAAAATCCTTGCCATGACATCATGCATCATGAAAGACTGATGATACAATACCTCAGTACCTAAATTAATGCATGAGCTATTCCATTTCCATGCTAAAATTTCTTTCTAGCAGCTCTTTACCTCCTGGAAAGACAAGATGTCAACTAGGTATTGCAGGTGGAACACCTTACATTGAGAGTTATTTGTGATGATGTAGTAGCAAAACCAAAATAAAGAAAGAAGCTGCTCCTCTAAAGATGTTTTGCTTGCACATAAAGTTTTGCAGATGTATGCAAATCACTGCCCAATACTTACAATGACATCATTTTGTAGGTGTGATTATAGAGAAAAAACAAGTAAACAATGAAACTAAAAAAAAAAAATCTAATTGTTTTTTTGCAACAATCACTTGCAATTTTAATGAGGAGTATCAATGGAAATAAATTGATTTAATAAAAAGGTGGATCAGAAAATAACCAACACACTTTAGGATAATTTAGGATAATGGCAAATTAAACATGGCTGGTTTGTGTTATTAGGAAAGCTTTACTGTTGTGGTAGAAAATAGGTACAAACTGAAACTTAGATGTGGTAAAATTTCAAGTTACGCACAATCATTCAACATTACTTGAAGGATGCAATTGTTTGTAATGGTACTGCATGTGTAACTGGTAAGTAAACTTCCCAGAAAACTTATGGAAATTATCCTTACTTACTTTATTCTGACGACAACCTTATAAAGAAATGTAAATAGATCTTTCTGTAAATTTCTTTCAAAAATTGGGCTTACTGTCTTTAAAACATGATGCAGGTGGCAATGGTCCTCCAAAAAACTGAAATTTAATTAGCTGTGATTATTCAGAAAAATCTTGACTCTATATGCAAATTACCTCCACATTTTATTGGCCTATTTTCCTGAGCAGCATTCTCTGTAAACGGACCCCTCTGCCCTTGACTCATGAAGACAGGTATTATATGTCATTTCTGTTATGTTCATCTGGATATTTCAAAAAATGACATTCAGCTTACAGTTATCACTTATTTTTATTAATTTCTGTTGTGCTTTAATTATAGAAAACAAAGTCCCCCATCTTTAAATAAAATATCAAAGTATATTTAAATAATGTTAAAATATCTGTTAAGAAACAAGACTGCCACTTGTTTAAAATAGAAACATATTGATGTGATGACCCTCTTAGGAAGCTCTACACAGTTAGGAATCTTTGCAATATATCTTTCCTGATATGGACTGCATTGTAGACTGCACTTTTCTTTCTTTTCCAAATGTTGGGATTGTGTCACATGTATATGTGTAATACAAGATCTACATCTTATAGGAACAATACCTAAAAAGTACTATTCTTAAATAAAACAAGAACATCATTACATGTGCCAAACAGAAACCCTGGCTCAAAAGCGAAGTGTATGAGCTCCTAAGGGCAAGCAATACAGCCTTCAAGTCAGACGATAAGAAAGCCCTCAGGTCAGCAAGAGAAAACCTGAACAAGGGAATAAATTCAGCCAAAAAAAGGGCATGTGGTCAGAAGATCCAGAGTTACTTCAAAGACCTCAGAGACTCAAGGCGAATGTGTCAAGGCATAAAATCCATCTCAGATTACAGGCCTGTGTCAGCACAGTGCGATGACAATATTGACTTCCTCAACAAGCTAAACAACTTCTTCAACAGGTTTGAGGAAAGAAATAATACAACTGAAATGAAAGCCTCTACAAATCAAGGGGATGAAGTACTTCATCTCATCCCTGCTGATATTAGAAGAACTCTGCCCAGGGTTAACCCAAGGAAGGAGCTGAACCCAACAACATCCTTGGATGGGTGCTAAGAGAATCTGCTGACCAACTGACACATGTTCTTACAGATATCAACAACCTCTCACTATTTCAGGGTATTGTACCTAAATGCTTTAAAACTACAACGATAATACCTATCCCGAAGAAGTCCACACTCTCAGACCTAAATGGCTATCACCCCATAGCACTCACATCGGTAGTAATGAATTGCTTTGAGAGGGTCGTAAAGGACCATATAACATCCAATGTCCCTGCATCCTTAGATCCAGTCTAGTTTGCATATCAACTAAATTGCTCCACAGAAGATGCTGCGATTTTAGTATCCATGGATACATGGAAAACAAGAATTATGTGTGAATGTTTTTCAGAGACTTTAGCTCTGCCTTCAACATAGTGATCCTCCGACACCTGGTAAAGAAACTTGACCAACAGGCAATAAACACACCCCTATGCAATTGGATACTGGACTTTCTCACAGATAGACCTCAGACAGTACATGTTGGAAATAGCATCTCCAAGAGCATCACTATGAATATGGGGGTTCCTCAGGGCTGTATACTGAGCCCTCTGTTGTTCATCTTGTTGACTCATGATGCACAGCCAAGTTCAACTCAAACCACTTCCTCAAGTTTGCAGACAAAACAACCATCGTAGGTCTCATCAGCAATGATGATGAATCAGCCTATAGAAAGGAAGTCAGTCACGTCATTATCTGGTGCAACAGCAACAATCTCTCACTAAGCATGAACAAGACCAAAGAGATCATTGTCGAATTCAGAAGGCATTAAACACACTCTCCACTAACAATCCACGATGAAACAGTAGCGAGAGCAAAAAACACAAAATTCTTAGGGGTACATATCAGAGATAACCTAACATGGAGTATTAATACTACTGCCATTGTAAAGGAAGCATGACAATGTCTTCATTTCCCATGTAAAATGAAAAATGCAAACCTCCCCACTACAATCATTACTATCTTTTACAGAGGTACTAACCAACAGTCTCACAACCTGGTACTGTAACTGTTCCACCTCTGACAAAAAGGCCATTCAGAAAGTGGTTAAGGTAGCAGAGAAAATCACTGGGACCATGTTCCCTACCATCCAAGACATACAAGTGTCACAATGTCTCAGTAGGGCCAACAAGATTGTCAGAGACATTACTCACCCTGCCCATGGACTGTTCACCTGTTTATCTTCTGGTAAGCGCTACAGCAGTATGAGATGCAAAACAGCCAGCTACAAGAAGAGCTTTTTTCCACAGGCCATCAGGCAACTTAACTCATACTATCTCAACACTATGCTAAACTCTGAACTCTGAAAAGGCTGTTGAAATTGCTATAGGTTTGTAGGTTCATAGGATAATACTAGGCTATTGGGCTGGAAGCCCTTATAAGCCTAGCCATGAATTTTGCCCATGTTCCCACAAAGTCAGCACCTGTTTTCCCTGACCAGCATGGGCATGGGTGGGATCCCAGGCATGTGTTTTCTGTTTCCCATCCAGCTGTCCAGGTTCCTCTTGAACAGGGCTAGAGAGGTAATCTGCTTGACATGGAGTGGGAGTCTATGCCACAGATGGGGGAGTCTTTGGGACACAAATCTGTCCTGCCAACAAGTTCTATTAATGTCACAGACCAGGCTAAGGCCTTGTGTGCGGGTTCTATGAGTGGGGTTTGACATACAGATATGCTGGGTCTGAGATAGCCTTGTATGCCAGGCACAGGTCACCTCTGAGCAGTCTGTATGAGACTGAGTAGAGGTACAGGGAATTTTGGCCTATCTGTATAGGATAGGTATTTGAGACCCTGGATTTTCTGGTCAGGAACCTTTGTGGTCTCTCCAGCTTCTGCATGTGCTTGGCAAGGTGCATGCCAAAGGGGGCATTGTACTTGATAATGGGTCTGATAAGGGAGGAGTACAGGGATGTTATGACCTCCTTGTTCCACCATCCCTTCAGTTGGAACTAGCACTAATGTCCAAGCCTACATCAAAAAACTATATGAGCACCTACATAGTATGGACTCAGCAATACCTAACAGGACCAAATCATCATCTTCAAGGAAGAGTAAACCTGTCCGGTGGATAGCAGCAATAAACAAACTCTATAATAAAAAGAAAAAAATTGCTGTCCAGGACCAAGAAGGAGCAGGGGCCAAGTTGGAGGTGGGCTATGTAGAAAGCCTTCCGTACAATGGAGGCAATGTGGTGGTCAAAAGTCAGGTTGCTATCAACCTGGGTGCCCAAGTCCCTTATGACTGATTGCATGTTTAGTACATTGTTATTTATGTGATAATTAGTGGGGATGCCATTTTCCCCAAAGGGGATAATGATGCATTTCTTGGCATTCAGTCTGAGGCCATGCTTCTGGCACCAGTCATTAGTTTGGGTAAGGCCCTCATGGAGGATGTTCACATCATTAGGGGAATTTCAGACAGTACCCAGCTTGCGATCATCTGCAAACTTTGTCATCCACAGACCACTGATTTTGGCTTGCACCTCAGAAAAGTATATCCCAAACAGTAGGGGCCCCAAGACTGATCATTGGGGTATACTGCTCATTACGCGTGTACTACTGCAGGTGGCTTCCCCTATTTTGACTGAGTGGGTTCTATCAGTGAGCCAATTATCTGACATCTGGTAACATATGGGTTGATGACTAGCTAGGAGAATTTATCTGTTATGCCCAAGTAGGGAATAGTGTTGAAGGCTTTGACTAGGTCAAGGTAGGCAGTGTGCACTGTATTCCCCATATCCATGGCTGTGGTGACTGTTTCAAAGAAGTCGACCAAGTTTAACAAGCATGATCTCCCTTTGATAAAACCAAACTGTGTGAGGTCAAGTGTTTGGAGGTTGTCAATGTCCTTTTTTATAAGATCCATGCTAATGCATTCCATGGCCTTGCAGATCAGGCAAGTGAGGCTGATTGGCCTATAATTGCCTGGGTCAGTGGATGCTCCACCTTTGTGTAGAGGGATGACAGTGGCTGTCCTCCATTTGGGTGGGATGAAGCTGGTGTTCAGGCTTTGGATGAATAGGGTGCCTAATGGAGATGAGAGCTCATGCCTGAGTTCATGTAGGATACAGCCAGGGATGTTGTCAAGTTTCATGGAGACTGTATTTTTTTGCCTTTGAGAGGGCATTAAAGATCTGCTCTCTGGTGATGAGGGGAGGGGGGCAGGTGCTGAGGATGTCCTGGTTTATTGATGGTAGGGCAGGGGATGAAGTTTTCACTGAACCTGTGTGCCAGCAGGTTGGCTATATCTATGGCATTTGTGCATGCGGTATTACTGACCACCAGTTCGGAGCAGATTTGGGTGTTACCTTTGAGACTGTGGATGTATGTGAAGAAGGCCTTGTAATTGTTCTTAGAGGATGTGGCCAATTTGGACTCAAAGTTAGCCTTAGAGGATTTCACCAGTAACCTTATTTGCTTGTTCAGACAAAGGAGAAATTGCTTCCAACTTGGCCCCTGATCCTTCTTGGTCCTGAACAGCAATTTTATTCCTTTTATTATAGAGTTTGTTTATTGCTGCTATCCACCAGACAGGTTTACTCTTCCTTTAGGAAGTTGATTTGGTCCTGTTAGGTATTGCTGAGTCCATACTATGTAGGTGCTCATATAGTTTTTTGATGTAGGCTTGGACATTAGTGCTAGTTCCAACTGAAGGGATGGTGGCTGTGAAGCTGCTTATGCCTGCTCTCTGGAGATGGTAGTCAGCTTTGGAAAAGTTTTTTGTTTGACCCTGACAAGTGGGGGGGGGGGCAGGGGAGATGGTAACTTTGAAAGAGATCACTTTATGGTCAGATCTTACCAAGGAGGATGACACTGTAGGGGTGCTATAGTGGTTACTCATGTTGGTTAGGACCAGGTTCAGAATATTTTCACCTCTCATAGGAGTATCGGCCAGCTTATCCAATGCACTGGCACTGATGAAGTTGAGGAATCTCTGGGCATTCTTGTTTGGGCTAGAATAGGTCTTCCACTCTATGGTTGGGTAGTTAAGTCACCCAGGATCAGGGTGGAGTGTTGAATCTTGATGGATTCAAGTAAGTCCAGATAGGTGGAGTGAGTGTCCTGAGTCATGGTTGGGCATTTGTAGCTAGTTATGATTTGAATAGGAGTTTTGTCAACAGTTAACTGCACTTGGAGTGTCTCCTGTGCATCATATCTTTTGACCAGCCAGGATGTGTGAATGTCTTTGATCCATACTGAAATACCACCTCCTCTGGCTTTGTAGCCCTCCATTTAGGGTCTGAAATTATGGTAGGATGAGTAACCTGGTAAGGTTGGGGTGCTCTATGCAGCTTTGAACCAGGTTTCAGTGACTGAACAAATGTCAGCATCCTGCAGGGCAGGAAATGCTTGCAATGACTGCAGTTTCACACTAGGACTCCTAGCATTTAGCAGCATGATCTTTACGTTTCATTTAGAAGAATTTTTCATGTTGGCAATTTTGTGCTCATGAGTTTGCCTGAAGAAAGGCACAATGGGGAGGCAAGAGCCTTTGCCAGAAGTCTGAAGCCCAGGGGAGACAGATGAAGGCCATCTCTGGGAAAACATCATGGCCTGTCAATTATGTCCTCCCAGCCTGTCAGGTACTGGATCCCCTTGGAATGAAACTATGCCAATTGTTAAAGTCAATCATTTTCTGTTTTGCATTGAGGAATCATTCTGGGTGATGTTAGGATGCTGCTTAAAGCTAGGGACATACCCGCCTGGGGCACATGTTCAGCAAGCTCAATCATGTCTCTCTTCATATAGTCCGGAGAGGTATGTCTCAAGTCATTTACACCAACATGGACTATGACAGACAACAGCAGTATCACATATTTTTGTGCAATATGTTTGGTGCAATAATCCCACTGGGTTCTCATAATTTATATTTTTATGCAATCCTAAATGTGCAATAGTGAGTACAGCAATCCTAAATGTGCAATAATAATTACTGTGAAAACTTCCCCTTTCTTTGCAATTTGTATGTATAGTTAGTTGAGTCTAAGTAAATAATGTGTGTCATGTCTGTAGCAGCTGTTGTAATACAGATTGTCTATATGTGAAAATGCTTCCACTTCAGAAGGAGTTACAAAATTTCATTCAGTGATGCACAAGTTGTATAACCTGAATGACAATAAAGTTTACTTTGACTTTGAAGTCGTGCTTTACACAAAGGGTAAAAAAAAAAAATAGTTAAAACTGAAGAGAGTTTTACATAAATAATTATTAAATATTTTGTTCTATCTTGGTTTCTTTCTAAGCATTACTAGCATGTTCCCTTGCTGCTCTTCATAATTGAAAATAAAATCCTAGCTCTTGAGATAGCTGCCTTTATTCTGCATGTTCAGATTAAAACATTTCCAGTCTATTAAAGATGCTGCTTATAGCTATATAAGAAAACTTAAGTGAAACAAGCTTAGTATTTGCTATTATTATTTTCCCCGCTTATACAACTAAACACAAGGATGGTATAGAGTCCATAACCTAGAAGACAGGTAACCACATTAACTGCTGTTCTTACTTCTTTTTCTTTTTACGCTAGGCGTTACATGTGTATTGACTTTGCAGACTCTTCTGTAGGGACAAGGGACTCATTTTTAAATCAGTGACTTACTTTGCCTACTCTTCTAGACATTTTCCAATCTGTCAATGTCTTCAGCAAGAGCTTGTGAAGACCATAAATTCAAAACTTGTCCACACTGTGCCTTACAAGCGAGATGAATGAATTTAAAAACAAGAGAGTCTCTATAAATTTAACATGGTCAATGAAGGAATCATGTTAAATGAACTGACACTGCATTGAGATGTCCATGGTTCATAGTTTTGTACATATTTCTTTCTCAATAGCCTGGCAAAGTAAAGTCTTGAGAACACATATAAAAAGTACTGGAAACTATTCTCTGAAAGACAACCTTGCAAGCTACCCAGATCTAAAGACCAGAAATAAGGATGTGCTCCTTCTGTGACTTTGTTTTTTGTTACTATTGTACAATAAGACACAGAACAACTAGCATTTCAGTGCTTATCTAGGATTTTATTCATAATGCTGTTATTTACATTGGCATTCATACTGTCTTCTGTTATATTGCCTTAATTTGTCATTTCACTTCTTTATACTACAGTACTTTCTGTTAAATTATTTTTAGTGGTGCTTTAAAGAATATCTAGCCAGTGAGTTACTTGACCACCTCAGAGTACTATGAAGCATACTCTATATACACTCAATGTATATAATATAGTTCTGAATGGAATAACCATTTGTAATGATTAAGCATATTTAAATAGTTAAATGGTTGCATACAAGTGTGCCCCCACACACATTTCTATAACTATAGATAAATATATATGAATGTCAGACATTTTGTGGAGTATTACTTTGTTATGGACTGGTAAAAAGAATCAGACATATTTTATGTCAAGGTTAGAGTAATCAGGAAAATGTAGTATTGATATCTATGTTTCCTCATCAGATGTTTTCTTTAGATTTAAGTCTGCAATATGTGTGTTTTAAATGTAATCATTTGCAGTGTCGAGTCTTAGTGTTCCTTGGCAGTGATTCATTTGTTAGATTTCTCCCATCTTTATGTCATTTGGTGATGTAGTGGGCTTGTCCTCCACATTTAGAGGAGTAGAGGGATTTGCCCCATGTGACAGCACTGGTATTGTAATTTTTATTTCACAGAATGTTTTTTGTTTTGATGTTATGGCTATTGATTTGTTTTCTATTTGGTAAAGTTTTACTCCAGCAATATGTGTGCCTGTGTGCCTGTGTCTGTGTGTCTGCAGGTTCACACTGTCCTTCTGGTGCAGCAGTCTAGCTGTTCTGCTCTCCTGCAATAAGAAGGCAAGCTGATTGGTCAAAAAAAATGTAATGGGAGAGGATA
>NC_056744.1:1268938083-1268985067 GCF_019279795.1 Protopterus annectens
AAGATAGTTTTGGTTTCTATCAAATCATTACAGTAATTCACAGATTCAGTGGGTATGGCGGGGGCATAGCTGGCTTTAGACACCAGCGAACCCTGCAGTCGCTGGAGGCCCCCTTTTCCTGGGAGCCCCAACCACAGCAAATTATCTTATCTTGATATATTTTAACATGTCTGTCAAACTAACAAAATCTAGTGCAGCAATCTTATGTACTTAATAAACCAGGTGCGTAATAACTCTTATTTATATCTCCTCTAAAATTCCAAGATATCTCTGGTTATAGCAGCACCCTCAACATAGCCCGCTTTAGATACCTGCAATACCTGTGGTTGCAAGGGGGGCCTTAATCATCCTTGACTGCGTGGGGGTCCTAGAAAAGCAGCTGATGAATTATGCTCTTTAACCTGAACGAGGCTATGGTAATGACTGGTAGGATAAAGCTGATAATGAACATAAGCAAGGTAAGTACTAGAGAGAGCAACAGATCAGAGTGACTGATCTGAGTGCAAACCTTGTATTTTAAGAAGAGCTAATGCTTCCAATCTTCAGGGATGTTTTTCTTTTCTTTCAGGGAGTTTTATAAATATTGGTAGAATACTAATTACTACAACTCTCAACTTCTTTGCACAAAAATTCAACACAATTCCAAAAATATTAGGAGAATAAAGGCTCAAAATCAGGAACACATTTTAAATATTACTATAACTCACTTAAAGTAACACCTTTTGCATCAACATGCATTTTTTTGGATAATACAAAGTATAAACTGCTGATGCCTGGAATTATTGACTGTATTCCTGAATGGTTTATTAGCAAATCAAACTTTTTTTTTATGAAGGACAGAGCAAAATTATGAGCAAAATCAGGGATAGTTTGTGAAACCAGGGACAATGACATGTGTGTTTTACTCCTCAAGTGACTTACCCCTGATGCTGTTTGATGACTGCTAAACAGCAGTCCTGATCTGGTGTGGTAGTACCAGTGTTGCACAATTTTTGCTGTTTGCTGAAATAAGTACTACACTAGTACTGCTATGGCTTTTGTGTGTGTTTGTATAAAATATCACTGATTTTTATCTCTGCACACACCTAATAATGCCAGGACACATACATTATTCTTCTGGGTATCAGTGAAAAATGTAGCTAACAAGTAATTATATTTCAAAAGTAATGCATAAAATATATCACAGAACATTCAGACACTTCCGTCTTCAAAAAGTCTGGTGGTCCCACTCCCCAGACTGTATAAATTGATACTGGGGGCACCCTTAACCATCCTTGACTGTGTGAGGACCCCATATAAGCTGTTGCTTGTTGGGGAAAAATGGAAAAAATATATTAATTTTCTGATTACGCTCTTTAACCTGAACAGGGCTAACCCTGTTAGGATAAAGCAGATAATGGCCTCTGCTCTCAACTGCACGCATTCTAATACCAGTCCTGCTCAGATGTGTGTGTGTGTGTGTGTGTGTGTGTGTGTGTGTGTGTGTGTGTGTGTGTGTGTGTGTGTGTGTGTGTGTGTGTGTGTGCATGTACAGAAAGCTGCTGTAGGTTATAGGGGGCAGGGGTACTTTAATTTTCATTACAGTCTAACCACAGAGACATCCTCATGAGGCTGAGGACAGTGTTTTCATTGTTTCTTTTACTTTTCTGACAGATCTCAGACATGTACAACAAAGGTTACTATAACTTGTGTAGGGGGCAGTGTGTACCGTCTAGGAGCAACAAAGTTGAATACATTACTATAATTGTTATTCTTTTCACTTTCCTGTCAATCACATTTAAGGCATGCACATAGGCAGCTGCCTTTGACAGTTTGGGTTGAGGAGTGAGGAGCCATGCTGTATTTATGTATGTTAGTACTCACTTGAAACACATGACACTGGCAATTCGAACATCTGCTTTCATTCCAGTCTAAGACTAGAGGGATACATAGGCAGTGATTGTCTTTTTTGGGGAGGGGTTAGGGAGGTAGGCCATATTCACAGATTGGACCCATGTATCCAGACAATAAATAGTGTTTTTTTTTTTGCGAGCTACTATTTTGTCACCTTTGAATATTAAGCCTTGGGCACATCTTATGTCATCCTTAAAAGAAAAAGAAAAGCCTGAAATTATTTTCTTACTCATGGTTTTTGTTTAGGACACCATCAGATTAAAATGTTGGGAAATGCTCTGAAATGGGCCTCAGAACACCTGTATATGGTTTCTTGGGCCCTGGCTTATCTGAGTTGGTTGCTAAGTGGTTATTACTGTGCTGTCTTGGTCAGAAAGGGTGTGCTGAAAGGATGCAAGGAAAACTTAAGTTGAACAGCCACACTGAAATTTCTAAGTTGATCAGCAACACTGACATTTCTTTCCTTAATCATCATTTCTGTTCAAGCCATCACTGGATGAAAAGATTATGTAAAAATAAAAAATAAAAATAAAATGCACTTTAGAGCATATAGACATCATTTCACCTATGTCCAGACCTATACATAGAGTTGCTATTATGTATCATTGTTGTAACTAAAATGCCAGTAACTGTGAAGTTCCCTCTGTTAGAAGGGTGAGCATAGTGTGGTACATAGGCCTGTCATACTATAACAGCATTGTAGCTAAAGGTTAGTCTGTACATAACTACTTCTAAATGTTTGCAGCATGAACTAGAAGGCTACTTTGGAGGGGTGGCAGTGACAGGGTGATACTTTGACGGAAGTGCCTAGGGGGCCCCCAAACTTGACATTTGCTGGGGGCCCCCAAAATGTTAACATCGGCCTTGGGCGGAGGTGCTTTCTTCAGTGGTAGGTGTTTTTCTGCATCCTTTCCTTTCTGTAGGTCTCCTAAGAGAAAAAAAAAGACATTTTCTTGCAATTCATGCACATATGTGCTGTGGTAGTCAATGGGGAGGTTTCTGAGGTAACAAGAAAGGCACATTCCAATCTGACAACCCAAGTGATTCAGATACCAGCAAGAATAACAATAATAATAATAAAGCCATCCAGATCATTTGTGTTCAGTCTCTGTTATATTATTGGTTCATCACAGTCTATGAATTAATTAGATGTCTTTAAATGACTGGGATGCATTACAATACATTAATGCAGAGCATGAGATACAAACTGTTCAATCAGGCCTAAAACACTGGGTTACTTTTGTTAAATCTCCTTCTTCATTACTGTGTTCCTTACTTTTACTGTACCTCTAAAATATTCTCATATAGTCTGCCTAATACCCAAGGTTGGTTTTCCATCAGGACTCCTTTAGCACAAAGGACCTATAGTCCTGCTTATGAGAAGCCTTATCCTGTCAGGACCTTAAATCTATGGTTACTCTTCCCATTCCTTTTATAAGACAAGCCATGAACCTAGCTAGAGAATGACAGTTAGCAAAACTTAACAAGGGTACAGCTATTTGGTCAGTACTACATGTTTTTATGTCTTACATTAGCTATAGTAACAGTTTAACCCGGGGTATTTACTTTAGAATTTTGTCTTATTCTTACCATTAGAGGTATTGACTAGTCATTCTGGGTCACCTGCTATGTTTTGTTTGGCTGCCAAAAGAGCTAAAGTCAGTGAGGAGTATTGCATTTAAGTTTGGATCCTTACCATGATAATGTAAAGTGGAAAGGCTTTGTTTGAGTGACCTGGGATCCTCACAGTGGTAATGTAAAGTGGAAAGGCTTTTTGTTTGAGTGACCTGGGATCCTCACAATGGTAATGTAAAGTGGAAAGGCTTTATTTGAGTGACCTGGGATCAGTTGCTAGGTCATCAAGTTCCATATATTTGAGTGCAAATTACACTTGCTGTATTCCACATTTTGTTTCTTTGGCTGAATATTTTCACTGTGCTCATGGACCAGGAAAACAGAGGGAAGAGGCTGTTCGAATTGCAGTCTGGTGTGTGGTTACTGTAGAACAGTGACTATGCTCTGTTGTTTAGTAACCTTGACAACCACTGTAGTTAAGAAAGTATTTGGAGGGCAGTATTAAGTACGTTCTGAATATGTATGCAGATGGACTTAGTTGGCTGTACAATAAACCACTGATAACTTGCAATCACTTAACCTCTCATTATTCAACATGGTTTCAGAATTAGTCAGTAACTAAGTCTCATCAAAGTGCAATGAGTGACTGAAGTGCAAAAGGTAATTGAATGTACATTGATGGCATGGCAGATGGATCTTGTAGACCCAAACCGCTGGTGTTTAATGGTAATGTCATGGAAAACTGGTGTGTGCTTGGACAAAAATATGATATTTTCATAACAGCTGTACATTCATACAAAGATGCGCACACATGAGCATTTATACTTTTCAATTTGGCAGTCTAGGAGGCTATCGAGCGAGAAAGTTTTTTTGTGTATGCACCCTCTGTTTATGCAGGAGAGGGAGAAAATGCATCTATATTACAAGATCAAATGGTTAGGTGATATAACACCTAAACATCGAACATGTACCATCGAACCCAAAAACATTGAATGGCTCAGGAAAACATGTCAGTTGGCCACGGGACAAAAAATAACTTTATACCCAAACTAAGTGGGGGGCTGTGCCCTCCACATCCCCCAAACTAAATATACCAAATTTGAGATTGCTCTACAGTAGACAAAACGGCAAAATCCGTGAATGGCTAATGGCTAAGGGAAATCTTTCCCTGTGTTAAATCGGCCGCTGTTCTTTGATTTCAATATTACAAGTTTGATGTTTAGGTATTCGATCATCTAAGCATTTGATCTTGTAATATAGACTCCAGAAAACCACTCTGTCATTGCTCAAGCTGAAACACACAAAGATCCAGAGTAATGTAAGCATAAATTCCAAGAACTGTGTAACCTCCAGATGAATATAACAATGGAGAGGCATAAATTCAATACAAGAAATCTAAAGCCTGGTCAAACTATTGAAGCATATGTCACACTTACTTAAAAAATCAAACAAACACATGCAGATTTTAGGGATCTACAAGGACTGCCTTGTATGTGGCATTAATAATAGTGCTGTGAGGAAAATTCTGCTACATGATATTGAATTAACATTGAGCAATTGAAATTGCCACATGCAAGAAGTCACGGAAAAAATGGTATTATGCTTGCTGTATCTGCTGCTGCAAATGTAGACAGTGCGCAACAAAAACTAAGACAATATGGCCTCATAAGTGTAAACCGAGGAGCTATGCCACACCACCTCCCATTGTTAATTGTTGCAATTGTGGAGGCAGTCATGAACCTAAATGAGAAAAGTGTTTAGCTTATAGTCAGCAGTGTCACAAATGCAAAAAGTGGAATAATTTCAAAAAGTTCTGCAAATCAACAGACTCATAATAAATTTTATCCAAAGCAGACAGTGAATCAAATTGAGACTGTAGCAGACCCTGACAATAGTGATAAAAACCTTTATGTTGATGGTGTTTATGTGGTCGGCCAAACAGTTGACGGAGTGGATTCCCACTTGTCAGCAAAGAGTGAAATATTTTGTACTGTACAAATTAATAGGAAACCAGTAGAGCTTAAAGTAGACACTGGGCCCAAATGTAATGTCATGTCAGCAAAAGCTTACACAAAAGTAAAAGCTGGAGAGAGCCTTGATTCAACAAGGGACACAAAATTAGTTGCTTACGGTTGCGAAGCAATTCAGACAGATAGCACTGTAGTTCTGTCTTGACTTTTTGCAGCTAACAGCTATGATTTATGATTCTATGTAGTCAGAAGTGATGTACAGTCATTACTAGGCCTAAAACACAGCTGAAGAATGGGAATTATTTCACTCAGTAAAGAAGTTAACTATCTAAATACAAATGAAAATGACAGTTTTTCACAACATATCTTTAAAGAATATCCCGACATCTTCAAAGATGAAATTGCTAAGCTACCAGCTACATATTCCATGAAGATGAACCACAAAATAAAAATAAACCCAGTTGTTCAACCTGTACATAAGATTCTGGTAGCAATGCAAAGTAAAGTAAAAGCAGAATTAGATAGGATGGTTAATATACGTGTTCTTGCTCTTATGGCAGAGGCTACTGAATGAGTATCATCTATGGTCATAGCCCACAAGAAAAGCTCAGATGACATTTGGACATGCATTGATCCTGGAGACTTAAATAAAGCCCTTGAATGTCCTCATCACCCAATGTGCACAGTAGGGGAAGTAGCAGGACTAATGACAAGTTCCACTGTTTTCTCAGTTTTAGATGCCAATAACTTCTTTTGGCAAATCTCACTGGATTGCTTCTTTATTAGCAACATTCAACACACCACTTTGGAGATTCAAGTTTTTGAGGATGCTGTTTGGGATCAGTTCTGCCAGTGAATACCATGGAACAGATATTTGCTGGATATCCTTGTGCCATTATAGTGGATAACATTGTTGGAGGCAATGGAGAAAAGGGACATAGAAATCTCAGGAAAGTCCTAGACTGTGCACCTGAGGTCAACCTCAAGCTCAATCCTTTACAATGTAAATTTAAACTGAAACAAGTCACTTACCTAGGTCACCTGTTCACATGTTTAAGGCTAAAGCCAGATCCTTCAAAGATAACAGTAATCAGTGAAATGCCAGTCCCAGAGATTATACATGTTTACAGCATTTCCTGGGTATGATTAATTATTTAGGAAAATTCATCCCAAACCATAGTAAGCTTTCTGCACCATTGTGTTGGCTAACTCATAAGGATATAAAATGATCTTGGTTTGAATAGCATCACGAGGCATTTGATACTTTAAAAAAGTGAATTGCCAGTCTACCCACACTGAGATACTATGATGTCCATAAGCCTGTAACACTTACCTGTGACACCTCTGCAGCATGTCTTCAAGAGGGCCTTCCAGTTGCATATGCATCCTGTAACCTGACTCAAACAGAGATGCACTATGCACAAATAGAAAAATAACTTTTTGCTGTTGTGTTTAGGTTCATAGGTTCATACTAGGCTATCTGCCCGAGGGCATTTACAAGCCTAGCCCATAGTTTTGTGGCTTACGCCACCCCTTTAGTATGGGGAACTATACCCATTATTTTGCTGTGCCTCTGTCGAGCAGTGACACTGAGGTAATCCCTGGGGTATCTCTGCGATCTCCCATCCATTGGTCAAGATTTCTCTTGAACAAGGCCAGCGAGGTGCTCTGCCTCACATATACCGGGATTTTGTTCCACAGCATAGGGAGTCTTTGGGTGATGAATCTATCCCTCCAGCACGTCCTATTAATAGCCGTGTCGAGGTTTAAGTCTCCCGCCCTTGTGGCTCTGACGGATCTAGATTTTTTGAGGTGAAGCATATTCATCAAATCTGGGTTTGACATGGCCTTGTATGTCAGGCAAAGGTCACCTCTGAGAAAGCGGTAAGCGACTGAATAGAGCTGGAGTTCTTTCAGTCGGGCAGCATAGGACAGATTTTTGAGACCCTTTACCCTTTTGGTGAGGAACTTTTGTGGCCTCTCTAGCTGCTGCAAGTGTCGGGTCAGATACATTCCGAATGGGGCATTGTACTCAATCATTGGTCTGATGAGTGATGAGTATAGGGAGACTATGACCTCCCTTGATCTAGATGTGAATCCCTTCATGATAAGGTGGGCAATGTAGAAGGTCTTCCTAACTACTTTAGCTACATGGGTGTCGAATGACAGGCTACTGTCAACCTGGGTCCCCAGGTCCCTGATGACTTCTTCTGTGCTCAGTGGATTGCCACCTATATGGTAGCTAGGGGTAACCTTGTTTTTCCCGAAGGGTATGACTATGCATTTTTTGGCATTTAACTTTAGGCCATGGCTCTGGCACCAGTTATCCATTTCTGTGAGACCCTTCTGAAGGATATCTGTGTCAGATGTGTTTTTGACTATGGCGCCCAGTTTGCAGTCATCTGCAAACTTTGTCAGCCATAAGCCTCCTGTGTTTGCTTGTACTTCGGAAAAGTAGATGCCAAACAAGAGTGGGCCCAGGACTGAGCCCTGTGGGACACCACTTGTGACAGGCTTTGAGTCTGACATGGCGCCAGCAACTCTGACTCTGTGGGTTCTGTCACTCAGCCAGTTTGCAACCCATCTTGTGATGTATGGGTTAACATTTAAGCTGATGAGTTTTTCAATGATACCCGAGTGGGGTATTGTATCGAAGGCCTTCGCCAGATCGAGCTAGGCTGTATGGACTGCCTTTCCCTCATCAATGGCTTTGGTGACTGTTTCAAAAGTCAACCAAGTTTAAAAGGCATGATCTGCCTTTGACAAAGCCAAACTGGGTTGGATCCAAAGTCTGCAAATTCCCTATGTCTTTATTTATGAGGTCCATTATGATCCTCTCCATGGCTTTGCAGATAAGGCTTGTCAAGCTAATGGGCCGGTAATTTCCAGGGTCGGTGGAGGCACCGCCTTTGTGAAGTGGGACCACAGTTGCAGTGCGCCACTCCTGGAGTACGTATCCAGAGGTGAGACTATGATTAAACAGCTGTCCTAGCTGTGGGTTTAATTCCTCGTTGAGTTCATGGAGCACACAGCCGGGGACACCATCAGGTCCCATGGATGCTGTGTTTTTGCTTTGGAGAGAGCAGTTCTCACTTGGGCGTTAGAGATGTTTGGGGGCTGCAATCGTTTGGGGGGGAGGGGGGGAGAAGTTTGCACTGAACCTGTCAGCCAGTATGTTGGCAATGTCTGTAGGATCAGTAATCTTCACATCATTTTGAACTAGTTCTGAGCATATCTGGGAGTTTCCTCCCAGGTTTCTAACATAGCTAAAGAAGGCCTTATGATTGTCTTTTGAGTCTTTAGCTATTTTTCTCTCAAAATTTGCTTTGGATGATTTTATGAGAGCTCTTAGTTTTTTACTTATAGTGATCAAAGGTGTCTTACCTTTTAAGGATTTTGCTCTATCTTGTAGTAGCTTCCTCCTTTTGTTATAGAGTTTGTTTATGGCTGGGGTCCACCAGACTGGACGCTTGCCTTTGGTACAAAGAGTCTTTGTTTTGCTTGGGATTGCCTTATCCATGCAGTCCTGCAGGTGCTGGTAGAAGGCATTTGTAAGTGATTCAGCGGCTTGAGTACTGTTTTCCGCCGGCTCGGGGGCCTTAAAGGAGACCACACTAGTCTTTAGAAAGTGTGAAGTCGGCTTTCGAGAAGTTCTTTACTGTGGTCTTTTTTATTTCAGGTGGGGGTGGGATGAGGACCTCCAGCAAGATTAGTTTGTGATCTGATCTCACCAGTGAGGGGTATACTTCCGGTGTTGAACATTGTGCTCCCATGTTCGTGATGATGAGATCAAGTATGTTTTCTCCTCTTGTGGGGATGGTGACTAGTTGTTCCATGGCATTTGAGTTTATGAATTCCAGGAACTTTTGGGCTAGGGTGTTTGGGCTTGAGTAGTGTTCCCAGTCTATATTAGGGTAATTGAAGTCACCTAGTATGATGGTGTTTGGTGATACATTTATCCCCTCCAGTGTTTTCAGGAAGGCCATGTGAGGTTCCTGAGTTTATGAGGGTGGCCTGTAACATGCTACAATTTGCAGAGCAGTCTTGCCTATGGTTAATTGCACCTGGATGGTCTCCGATGCATCGTGCGTTGCCACCAGTCTTGAGGTGTGGGTGTCCTTGATGAATATGGATACCCCCCTCCTTTCTTGGTATTGTCCGGATTTTGGGGCCGGAACGCATGATATGAGGTAAAACCTGATAGTGCTGGGGTGCTCTCAGGATTCAATGATTATATATACAAAAGGCCAATCCAGACTGAAACAGATCACCAATCAATAGTAATAATTTTGAACAAGTCAATACACACAGAAAGGAAGAGTCTGCAAACCAATGGAGTTATGTTGAGTGAACAATAAACTGCTGATAACTTCAATCACTTGTCCATTCCTCATTCAACAGTCACTGCTCAACCCCCCCCCCCCGTTTCCTGGGCTAGTTGAAACTTTAAGAATATGATAATGAGCTGTCTTCAATGTTGCATATGGCCAGGGGTCAGTTTGCTGAGGGTGTGCACGCCACTTGGTTTAGTATGTTACAAAATGGACCAGAGTGTGTTGCTTGGTACACTGCCTGTTTGACAGTCCTGTTCACTGTACTTGGGTTATTATGATGTTTGGTGTTATCTTAAACTATACTGCTAATGAAATGCTGGATTTCATTCATTACAACGTGATGTGTTTTAGATCTGGTCACAATGTCTGCAAGTATCCTAGTTTTCTTTATGCAGCAAGCAGGAATAAGGGACAAATGTGCACACAGAAAGTTCTGTGCCACACAGAATACTCTGCACTGTGTTTAGCAATTCATTTCATTTGCAGAATTCTCAGGAAAATGTCAAATGAGGGGTGGGTATTAGGAGCTTACAAGGCCTACATAAATAATTCCAAAGCATATAAATGAACGGGTTCACTACGAAATTTCAAAATCTCAAAATCTCGAGTTTCAGAATATCGAATTCAGATTCTCGAGATCTTGCAATCTCGAAATTGTGAACCCCCCCAAAAACACCACCCAAACACACTAAAACATGTGTATGCAGTGGGGAAAGCCCCCCTGTGTCCTCCCACCCCCGCAACTTAAATATACCAACTCCGAGATCGCACTACAGTGGGGACAAAGGAAATCTCCTGGTCTATGCTGTATGCCGATCTCCATTCAGGATTTTGAAGTTTTGAAACTTCGAATATATGATCTTCAATCATATGAAATTCAAAGTTTTGAGCTTTAAAATTCTGAAGGGAATCCAAATGAACATACTTTACAACTTTAAGTGAATAATTCAGGTATTTAAAAGTTGTAATCTTTTCCTTATTCAATAGTGTAAACTACCTAATGTCCTTTGACTGTTTTTTTTTCTTTTCTTTCTGGTTTGTAAACTTTAGTTTAACTACATACTTCCAAAGCAATTAACATATTTGGATAAAAGTGTACAGGCAGGTTGCTTTACTGTCAGTCAAAAGTTAGTTGAAATATCATTACAAGTAGTTAATTAAGATCTTATTTACTTCATTTGCACAGTGTATATGATTCTAAAGGAAAACAGTCTAAATTTACTTTCAATACTTTCAAAGTCATCATAATTTTACATTCTTGATAAAGAGTTCATTTTCCCTGTAGACGTAGCAGCTATATTTGAGATGATTATTCAGTTCTCCGATGCACTCAAGCTAGTTACAAGCCTGAATGTTTTATGTTAACTGATATATTACACATGATTGATTCCTCAGTCTCTAGCACCCTGTTATCCACAGAAATGGTCAATATTTATTTACTTATTTATTTATTTTACATTTGTTAACCGGGGGTGTCTGACTGAGCCAAAAAAGCCCTTTTTCAGCAGAGGCCCGGGGAGAAAAGCTCCACAAAGAAAAATTACAGACACATTTAGTTATTTGGACATAATCAGTATACACACAAATTACAAGAGACATATTTTTACAGTGGTATGCGGCACAAACAGTTACAGTGGAGAGAACAATCAAAAAAATATTAATTTTAAAAATAAAGGTAAGTAATAGATTTGTGGTGTACAGCTGAACTTTGGAATGTAGGTAGAATACATACATAGTACACAGGTACAGTACATACATTGTAGATTAGCTAGTGTTTGTGAGTAAGATTGAAAAACTATTATCAATTGCTCTAGATTTAGCATGTATATGTTATCCGCTTTCACCAGCCTGGGGAGCAATCATGGCACTGCCAACTTTGCTTGAGATGTTGCCTGATGAGGTCTTTAAAGGAGACTTTGGATGATGTGTTTTGAATGCTAGTAGGGACAGAGTTCCATTTTTTAACCACCGAACTACTATATAGTGCATCTCCAAAGCTGTTGTAGCTGTTGGTGACTTCTAGTAGTAACAAAAAGATACCACGAAAAATCCAAACAGTAAAGCAAAGTCAGGAACGGGAAACCAAACAATGCACTCGAGAGTAGTAAAAATAGCGTAAATAAATCTTTAATTGCCGCTTTCGTCCGGAGACTTCATCAGAATACACACCATTACAAATGCTGACATTATATACTCTACCACAAAGTAATAAAACAATTAATCAATCAACCAATCAATGCTAAAACAAAAACAGCTATAATTTAATATTAAGGTTTCATAATTAGTTAAAAAATGTAGACAAACTCACAGAGTCCTTGTCAATGCTTAATCTAGAACCTTTTAAAAAAACATTTGATGTTAATGGCCTCATTTAAGCCAGGGAATCTATCCGCTTTTAACCTAACCTGCCATAGTGTTTCCCTTTGTTCAACGTAATTCTTAAAGTCCCCCCCTCTAAGGTCCGATTTAACAACCTCTACAACTGAAAATAAAAATTTTTTAAAATTTGTGCAAACAAGGGAATGCTTAAATAAGGCACTATTAACGTCATGTATTCTAATATTATATACATGTTCACGAATACGGGCGTTAAGACACCTCGTAGTCATACCGACATAGAAGGCGGAACAAGTGCTGCACAAGGCAATATAAACAACCCCTTTGGTACAACAATTGACATATCCAGGAACTGTAAAAGTCTGATCAATACTGTCAATAACAACAACTGGACCTTTGGCTATATACCTGCACATGTTACAATTATTGCAGGCAAACATACCCTTACCTAAAATTTTATTGTTGTCCTGTGGGTGTTTGTTAAATTCGAGGGCTTTCTTGATATTATAGTTATTTCTAAACACAAAACTTGGTTTGTTTCCTATAACCTTAAAAATATCAGAATTACCTTCTATGATCTTCCAATTATTTTGTAAAATTTTTTTAATATTATTCCCATCCATACTCATTTCTAAGGAACAAACCATTTTATCACAATTTTTAGGTTTACCAAAATTGTTACGAGAGAAAAAAAGGTGACTGGAGTCAAATTTGTCCAACAAAGCAGAATAGTGTGATGTCCGTTTGCTCAACACTTCCTTAATAGTATCATCCAACAATTGCGATGGATACCCCCTTTGAAGAAACATTTTCCTAATAAATGCTAGTTCCACCATAAGGTCATTTTCGTCTGATGTCATCCTACAGGCTCTGATGAACTGCCCCTTAGGAATGTTTCGAGTCATATATTTGGGGTGTGCACTGGAATAGTGTACATAACTATTTGTGAATGTCTCCTTCCGGTGTATTTTACTCTTAAATTTGTTGACACTAGAATCCCACCAAACAAAAATGTCCAAAAAATTGATTGATAAACCTGCACTTCCTAGAGTGAATTTTAGGAAACAGTCCATGTTATTAATTTCCACAAGAAATTGATCGACCGTCATTCGATTTCCCTCAATAATGAAAATTAAATCATCTACAAACCTTTGATAAAATAAAATCTGGAAATTAGATTTCAAAAGACTCAAAAAAGTAACTTCCCACCAGATCATAACAATGTTGGCATAAGAGGGTGCAGCTGGTGACCCCATAGCTACACCTCTCTTTTGCCTATAATATTTATCATTGAATAAAAAATAATTATTTTGTAACATAATCTCAATAAACCTACAAATAGTAGCAATTTGTCCAACAGTATGCTGTCCATTATTATGTAATATACTACGAACGGCGTCAACGCCTTCTTCATGCGGAATACATGTAAATAGAGAAATAACATCTACTGTAAAAATGAAGTGTTTATTAGGATCAAAGGCGTTAGTAGTGGCAAAATGATTCAAATTCGTAAGAAAATACCAAGAGTCATGTAGGAAAGATTCTTGCTTGGAAACTACAGGACCTAGGATGGCATCTAAAATCAAGGAGATTCCTTCGGTGACAGAATTTGGTGCAGACACAATTGGTCTAAATGGAGGGTCAAAAGTATTTTTATGTGTTTTCGGAACTCCAAATAGTATTCCAATTCTTGGATTTTCAATAACACAAAATTCATACACTTGCAAGTCTATTTCATTAGACATTAATGCCTCATATAGAAAAGAATGAATTAACCTTTGTTTTTTCTTAATTTCATAAAGGGTAATAATCTCGTATTCTTCATCATTTTCCAATAATTGTAACATTTTTGAATAATAGGTATCCTGTTTCATAATGACTATATTGCCACCTTTATCACTCTTCATAAACCTAACAGCTTTGTTTTTTTGGCATAACTCTTTAAATAAACTCTTTAATGCCGAAGGCTAAGATTTTTAAATGCTAGCGGCGTTCAAATTGGTGATGCTATGTTCGGGACTTTGGTCTCCTTCTTTAACGAAGCAGGTATGTCATTTCTTAAACTGCTCATTGATCACAATACTGTTAAATTGTCATACCTAAAAGAAGAGATTGACCAACTTGAAAAAGAAATAGCAAATATTAATACAAATAATGGTGATTTCTTTAAAACTGTCTTTGAAGATGTTGAGAGACATTCAATTGAAATTACTAATAGGAAGCAAATGAAACTACAGTGCGATATTGCCGCTTATCAAACTAATTCAGCTTATACACATTTTGTTTCGGTAAACAGAGATTATAATGGCAAGGTTCAACCTTTTCAAGGTTCCAATAGGCGGAACTATAGTTCCGTAGTTAACAGTAAAGAATATTCGGGTGGTTTTAACCCTAACGGGAAAACATCTTTTTATGTTCCGAAGGTTGGCGATGGCAATGGCAATGGTAATTCTTTACCTATTAGGTCTGATTCTGGTTCTGTTGAAACTACCGAAGAGACAGTCAACATTACCGATAAGAATGTTTCAGTTGTTGAATTAAGTAAAGCGGATGACAACGGTGAAGGGCCAAGAATTGCTAAAGGCGCTTTAGCTGCATCAAGTAATACTAACAGTTTTTTAGGAAAGAAATGTCCGACAGTAAAGAAAACAGTTTTCATGAGAAGTCGGACATTTCTAAAGTCCAACTCCTCAGGGGACGAGAATTAACTGTGCAACAGGACAATTTTGACGTTATTAATTTAACTGATATGGTGTTCACTTCTTGTGAGTTGAATTTGTTACGGTTGGGTTTGAATTTTGTTCCTACTAGGAAAGCTGATTTTTGTAGAACCGTTGTTGACATTAAAAAATTCACAAGAAGAATGAATTTAAGTTATATTTTAAATGACATTCCTGTTGATAGGAAAATACTTAAAAAACCATCAAATTACAACCCCCAACTCACAAACACCATAAAAGTTTTTGAAGAGGCATGTATTATGGAGCTAGAAGGGATCTTTAACAATAATGATAAATCTGTACACAATTTAAGTTATAATGAGAGAAAAGCTTTTAAAGAGTTATGCCAAAAAAATAAAGCTGTTAGGTTTATGAAGAGTGATAAAGGTGGCAATATAGTCATTATGAAACAGGATACCTAATATTCTTTACTGTTAACTACGGAACTATAGTTCCGCCTATTGGAACCTTGAAAAGGTTGAACCTTGCCATTATAATCTCTGTTTACCGAAACAAAATGTGTATAAGCTGAATTAGTTTGATAAGCGGCAATATCGCGCTGTAGTTTCATTTGCTTCCTATTAGTAATTTCAATTGAATGTCTCTCAACATCTTCGAAGACAGTTTTAAAGAAATCACCATTATTTGTATTAATATTTGCTATTTCTTTTTCAAGTTGGTCAATCTCTTCTTTTAGGTATGACAATTTAACAGTATTGTGATCAATGAGCAGTTTAAGAAATGACATACCTGCTTCGTTAAAGAAGGAGACCAAAGTCCCGAACATAGCATCACCAATTTGAACGCCGTTGGGGCATTTAAAAAATCTTAGCCCCTTCGGCATTAAAGAGTTTATTTAAAGAGTTATGCCAAAAAAACAAAGCTGTTAGGTTTATGAAGAGTGATAAAGGTGGCAATATAGTCATTATGAAACAGGATACCTATTATTCAAAAATGTTACAATTATTGGAAAATGATGAAGAATACGAGATTATTACCCTTTATGAAATTAAGAAAAAACAAAGGTTAATTCATTCTTTTCTATATGAGGCATTAATGTCTAATGAAATAGACTTGCAAGTGTACGAATTTTGTGTTATTGAAAATCCAAGAATTGGAATACTATTTGGAGTTCCGAAAACACATAAAAATACTTTTGACCCTCCATTTAGACCAATTGTGTCTGCACCAAATTCTGTCACCGAAGGAATCTCCTTGATTTTAGATGCCATCCTAGGTCCTGTAGTTTCCAAGCAAGAATCTTTCCTACACGACTCTTGGTATTTTCTTACGAATTTGAATCATTTTGCCACTACTAACGCCTTTGATCCTAATAAACACTTCATTTTTACAGTAGATGTTATTTCTCTATTTACATGTATTCCGCATGAAGAAGGCGTTGACGCCGTTCGTAGTATATTACATAATAATGGACAGCATACTGTTGGACAAATTGCTACTATTTGTAGGTTTATTGAGATTATGTTACAAAATAATTATTTTTTATTCAATGATAAATATTATAGGCAAAAGAGAGGTGTAGCTATGGGGTCACCAGCTGCACCCTCTTATGCCAACATTGTTATGATCTGGTGGGAAGTTACTTTTTTGAGTCTTTTGAAATCTAATTTCCAGATTTTATTTTATCAAAGGTTTGTAGATGATTTAATTTTCATTACTGAGGGAAATCGAATGACGGTCGATCAATTTCTTGTGGAAATTAATAACATGGACTGTTTCCTAAAATTCACTCTAGGAAGTGCAGGTTTATCAATCAATTTTTTGGACATTTTTGTTTGGTGGGATTCTAGTGTCAACAAATTTAAGAGTAAAATACACCGGAAGGAGACATTCACAAATAGTTATGTACACTATTCCAGTGCACACCCCAAATATATGATTCGAAACATTCCTAAGGGGCAGTTCATCAGAGCCTGTAGGATGACATCAGACGAAAATGACCTTATGGTGGAACTAGCATTTATTAGGAAAATGTTTCTTCAAAGGGGGTATCCATCGCAATTGTTGGATGATACTATTAAGGAAGTGTTGAGCAAACGGACATCACACTACTCTGCTTTGTTGGACAAATTTGACTCCAGTCACCTTTTTTCCTCTCGTAACAATTTTGGTAAACCTAAAAATTGTGATAAAATGGTTTGTTCCTTAGAAATGAGTATGGATGGGAATAATATTAAAAAAATTTTACAAAATAATTGGAAGATCATAGAAGGTAATTCTGATATTTTTAAGGTTATAGGAAACAAACCAAGTTTTGTGTTTAGAAATAACTATAATATCAAGAAAGCCCTCGAATTTAACAAACACCCACAGGACAACAATAAAATTTTAGGTAAGGGTATGTTTGCCTGCAATAATTGTAACATGTGCAGGTATATAGCCAAAGGTCCAGTTTTTGTTATTGACAGTATTGATCAGACTTTTACAGTTCCTGGATATGTCAATTGTTGTACCAAAGGGGTTGTTTATATTGCCTTGTGCAGCACTTGTTCCGCCTTCTATGTCGGTATGACTACGAGGTGTCTTGACGCCCGTATTCGTGAACATGTATATAATATTAGAATACATGACGTTAATAGTGCCTTATTTAAGCATTCCCTTGTTTGCACAAATTTTAAAAAAATTTTATTTTCAGTTGTAGAGGTTGTTAAATCGGACCTTAGAGGGGGGGACTTTAAGAATTACGTTGAAGAAAGGGAAACACTATGGCAGGTTAGTTTAAAAGCGGATAGATTCCCTGGCTTAAATGAGGCCATTAACATCAAATGTTTTTTAAAAGGTTCTAGATTAAGCATTGACAAGGACTCTGTGAGTTTGTCTACATTTTTTAACTAATTATGAAACCTTAATATTAAATTATAGCTGTTTTTGTTTTAGCATTGATTGGTTGATTGATTAATTGTTTTATTACTTTGTGGTAGAGTATATAATGTCAGCATTTGTAATGGTGTGTATTCTGATGAAGTCTCCGGACGAAAGCGGCAATTAAAGACTTCTAGTAGTAGTTTGCTTGATGATCTAAGAGGCCTTTTGGCTGAGTGATGTTGTACTAGGTTTTTGAGGGCAGGACACTTATTGGGGAGGTAATAGATAGAATGACAGAGGCAGAGCTGATTGTAGGTTAGGAGGTTGGGCAGTTCAAGCCAGTGGAGCTGTCTCAAAGCAGTACAGTGATGAGTTCTATATGAGCAATTTGCAGCAAAGCGAGCAATTCTGTTATAGCAAGCTTCCATTTTGCTTAGTTCAGTTTTGATGAGATTAGTCAGAATGGGAGATGCATAGAGTAGGGTGGATAGAAGTTGGGAGCGAGCAATGGCTGATCTTGTGTTGTTGGTAAGAAATGGTTTGATACGGTAGAGTGACCCCAGTTTGGCATGTACTTTTTTAATAGTTAAGTTCAGATGACTATCAAATTTTAGGTGGGAGTCTATGGTTATTCCCCATAGCTTAGCCTGTGCCACTGGAGCAATTGGAGTAGCATTTGTGGAGTAGATAGTGAACTGACTGTTAGTGTTTTTGTTAGAACTGGTTATAATCATAAGCTGAGTTTTCTTTGGATTGAGGATAAGTTGGGCTTTGGTAAGGTAGTTTTCAACATCAGAGAATGCTAGTTGAGTTGTTTGCAGGAGGGAGGGAATGTTTTGTGCAGCACAGATTAAGGTAGTGTCATCTGCATACTGAATTATAGATGCATGCTGTGTGGAGGTGTAGAGGTCATTTGTGAAGACTGTGAATAGTAGTTGTCCTAAGATAGAACCCTATAGTTATGGGCAGCTGAGGAGAGAGAGAATTTTCCCATTTCACACCTTGGTACCTGTCAGTTAAGTAGCTTTGGAACCAGGTAAGAGTGGAATTAGATAGATGATATTGGTTTAGTTTGTTTAGCAGGATTTGGTGTGAGACTGTGTCAAATGCTTTGGACATATCCAAAAAAAGAGTTGACACTTGCAAGCCTTCATTTTTGAGATGGTTTACTGTGTCTGTGAAGCAGAGGAGAGCTGTAATGGTACTATGGGCAGGTCTGAAACCATGCTGAGTAGGTGACAGATGTTGCAGTCTAGGAGATAGTTTAGCATCTGGGTATGGATGCATTTTTCTAGGATTTTGGCCAGGGGGGAGAGTAAAGAAATGGGTCTGTAGTTATTAAGTTCAGTTGAGGTCCCGCCTTTATGTATGGGTATAACATAGGATATTTTCCAGAGTTTGGGCAAATAGTTTTCAACAATTGATCTGTTTATGAGAGTGGAGACTGGGCTAGCAGTAGCATCTGCTGTGAGTTTCAAGAAATAGCTGGGTAGTACGTCGGCTGCTGTTGATGAGGTTTTAGTTTGGAGAGCATGCCTTTGATTGAAGTGGTGGAAACTGTTTTGAGGGTAAAGCTTGTATTAGTGTTATTTGTGTTGGGGGGGATAGTGAGGAAGGAACTCTCCTGTGATACTAAGGATAGAATTGAGTTCACAAAGTGGGAGTTGAATTGTGTTTTGATGGGAACTTTAGTGTCAGGGGTGGTTGCTGGTTTATTGTTGTTTATTGTTTATTTACAATAATAATTAATAATTTATTTATTGTTTGTTGACCAGGTAGTTTCAACTGGCTGCATGCCCTTTTTCAGTGGAGCCCTGGGGAAATGTCCCAAACAGAATGAAGAGTGTTACAAATAACAAATTATACAAGCTCATACAGTAGGGGTACATACAAGGATAACAAGATATAAAACCCTGGATGATCTCTTGATAATGCAGGTTGCCAGATAAGAGCTGCAAAATGTAGATAAAATGTAAAGATGAAATAAACTATTACTGCAAAGAAAAAGGGAAGACATTCTGATGGTAAATATAGTTATTATCCACAGAGTAAACAACTAGACATTATGAATCTCTTGACTCTTTTAAAATCATACTCAATGTCTAATAAAAAAATAGACATCTTTATTAATCTTATGAGGTACTCTTACATCATACCTTAAACAAAAATCTTGCTAATATTCAAGTTGTCACAGAAAGTAGGTATTTGACTTAAAATTGTGTAAGTGCAGGGACTTCCAAGATGGCTGTACACTTATCAATGGCTTAATTTCAGCTCTCCCATTGTGGAAAAAAAAAAAAAAAGAAACTGAGAGATGATAGCCAGTAATTCTGCCAGTTTTAGTAAATTCAGTTATTGGCTCATTAGTACACTGCCTGGATACCAGCAAAGATGAAACTTTAGGAGCCTGAAAGTAAATCACGTACAAAAGGTGAAGAGCAAACACTGACAGGGAAGAATCCTGTAGCTGTTCAGCAAAAAGCAGTTCAATAATATGATGTGGTAGGAAAAATAAATCAAATGTACTCAAACCTGACTAAAATAAATGAAACATTGATGGACTACATTAATCTTAACAACAAAAATCAGTAAAAAAATCGAGGAGGCTTTAAGCAGTGGTTGAAATAAGAAAAATATGTCTGAGTATGAGACTTTTCAAGAAGAGCTGTTTCAAAATATGGCAGAGTTAGAGGACTGTATGCACAGAAAACCTGAGGCTTTTTGCTTTACTATAGAACTGGAAGGAAAAATTTTATGAAAGCACAAATACGGCACTGGACTGGCATTCCACAGCAGGATTTATTTATTGAAAGGTCACAGTGAGTGTATGCTCCAAGCCTTGACATGAGAAAGCAGACAAGTCCTATAGTCAAGATGCAATTATACCAGCAGAAAGAGTTTATCCTGGCAAACACTGTGGCAGAAGGGAAACGTAGTAAAAATTGGAGGCAGTAGACTGCTTGTGGGAAATGATTATTCACTCTACACCATGGAGAAGCAAATTTATCTCAGCAATCAGGGAATGTCAAGAGTCAGGTGTGAGATTCAAGCTGCTGTTTTTTCCTGGAGGATCAAAGACATTTTTAATGGAGAACAGGCTAAGGAGGAAACACAAATGTTTGTCCAACGAAAAGTGATCTATCAAACAGAAGGGGATTCTGCTTCTTATTCTTCTGACAAAAATCTCATAGACAGTATTTGCCAGTGCAACAATTTCCAGTGTTCTAAAAAAAATGTTTAAGAGAAAGAAAAAAGAATCAAGAGTACTTTGGACTTGAAGCAGAGTTTGGTGTTGGGAGATAAAGATAAACAAGAAGAAGACCAAAAACACTGAAATTAGTGATTAAATGAGAGACTCTAAAGCACCAATCACACTTGTGAAATATGTGTCTGAGAAAGACTGCATGTTATATAGTAAAGCAGATTTGTATAGTATATAGTCAGGGGGTTCTAAAATGAGGTGGTAAGTGTGATTTTTTTTTTGTGAAAGCAAGTGAGCTTGAAAAATAAGAATACATAGAGAGTATAATGAGAAGGGTTGTGTCTCTAACATTTTTAATGATATTAGCTTGCTTTTTTTTCTTTATAAAATAAATTTTCAATGTGAGTGGAGAAGTCTACAGCTGAGAGCAGTTGTATATTTTGTTCTTATGTTTCCATGGAGACTTGCTGACTACAGATGCAGGCAATTAATCTTGAGATCTCACAGTATTATTTGTGGAGGGAAATGTAAAATTAAAAGGTGTAAGGGCAAGCAGCTCAGTAAAAAATAAAGTTTGAAATTATTGGAAGTGAATAAGAGATAGCATTTCTAGCAGACTAAATACTTCAATGCATTTACTAGAAAATGTGTAATTTACTATTATTTAAAGAGATCCAGTGCATTTTTTTCTCAAGGCTAAAAGTTTAATGCTTTCTGAAAGTATATAAGCTGTTTTTCACAGTTGAGAGGGGAATAGTGATAGGAAAAGAGCAGACAACAATCAATGTAAGTGGGAGCGGGTTACAGCCTGTGGGTCTGTCTGTTGATTTGGGACAATTGTTCCTATCAGGGGGTTTAAACTTCATTATTTAAATATGTACATGTTTGATTTAAGTTGATAAGTAAGGGGGATGTCCTGGTGTTTATTTGAGGGTTTTCATTATAACAAAAAGTTTTAAAAAATGTGACAAAAGGTCAAATGGAGATGACCAGAAATGACTGCATAACAGAACAACTTGACAACAGTGTGTGCAAGAAACACAAGAGCTGGAAATAGACATTTAAAAAATATGTCAAGTATGATGGGTGGGAATAATAACTTCTTATTATAATGGCTATGCTATCCATTTTATTTCGGAATGTAAGTGGCTTAACAATTATAGACAAAAGTATAAGAGCATTGAATTATATTAAGAAATGTAGAGTGTAAATAGCAATGCTGCAAGAGACACATTTAGAAAGAAATGAGCATGGGAGATTGATAAAGAAAGGATTGCAAGATGGGTATTCAACAGAATGCCAGGTTCAATTGAAATGGGGAGTAAGTATAACAATTGTAGAAGGCGCTCCAATAGTAATTGAAAAGGGGGAAAGATAATATTGCTAGATTTGTGGCAGTAATGACCTACTTACAAGAGAGGAGGATTATGCTGGGATGTATTTATATTCCACATAAAAATGCTATTATGGAGCTGAAGAAAATATGGGGAGAAATAATCAATTCTCAGCAGGGGGTATAACTAGTATTACTTATAGTTGGGGACTGAAACTTGATTTGCATTAGTGAGGCTGTATATGGGGAACTTAAAAGGGAAAATATAACAAAACAGGGTAGATGTCTGAAGAAAAATGAATGATGAAAATATTTTGTACAGAAGATGTAAATTCAGTAGTAGGAACCCAAAGAGAATTTATATATATTATTCCCCAAGGTACAGTAACTGGGCTAGACTGGATAGAAATTATATTTCACAGGAACATGTGCATGTAATTGAAAGCTTTGCCACACATCCAATAACTAATTCAGATCATGTACCAATAAAAACTAACCACGGGATTCAAGAGGCTTGCACCAGGTGCAGGTGTAGCATCGGCGTTCTAACACCAAAGATGGCCACCGAGCGATTCAGGTATGAGATGTTCCCACATGCACTACCTGCGTACGCTACGCCCGCACAGCTCCTGTATGCCTTGTATGCTAATTACCCCCATGTGCAGCAGTGTAGCATGCAAATGAAGGTATGTAGCGATTCAGGAAGTGGTGCAAGCATAGTGTATGCATGCAGAAATGTAAACCGTAGAAAATGGTTTACATTTTTGCAAACATAAAATCAGAGCCATGACAGCCGACCAAACACATGTATTATATTGTTAATATATGTCAATGGCTAAATATATAGCCATTGGCATATAAAAACATGTACAAAATATAAAATTAACATTTAATATTTATATTTATATATATATATATATATATATATATATATATATATATATATATATATATATATATATATATATATATATATATATATATATATATATATATATATATATATATATATATATATATATATATATACCTAGTCGCACTATCTCGACGTGGAAGCGCAAGGCAGCGGTGCGCAAAGGGGATTGCAAGGAATATATAAAAATATAGAATAAAACTGCAATGAAACACATATCACGATTTCACCATAATAGTCAATGGCAGGCATGCTACACCATACACATGGCACAAGGGTTGCTAAGGGGCAGTGACAGTGTTATGCGCAGTAGCTACAAATTAGTAGGCAATGCCATGTAAATGAGAGGAGTAATAGTGAATTGCAGATTCCCCGCTGGTGTAAGGATGCACCTCACAATGTAGCATTATAACACCGAAGTGAGTCCTTGAGATAAAGATGACATCAAGAGAGGGGTGTGTCATCATTGCTGTAAGCACATTGGAGAATTGCTAAACCGGTCTGCCCCTAGCTAAGCAAAGCTGCAGGATAGGGGTGTGTCGAATTGCCCATAGCTATGCTTAGCTGAGAGTACACAAGGTAACCGAGTATGCATGTGAACGGAGATGAAAACGCATGTAAACCCAGTAAATGGGTATGCGCGGTGGGCACTGCAGCTGAAACAGGAAGGATATAGGAAAGAAATAAGGAAATGCTGCAGCAGTGAAATTGGAGTACAAACGACTAATTAACACCTAGGAGCCTACAGTGGGCCATTGACAACAGCTGACAAAGCTGCAAACAGCTACCTGCAGAACAGGGAAGGGGAGGGACTGTATTGTAAAGAAAACAGCAAAGTGTCAAAGCAGAACAAAGGCGATATGCAGTTTATCAGCTACAAGGCACATTTCATCATACAAAACAAGAAAGATGGCAGGTGGATGCAGTCTGATACTGAGGAGGGGATCCAGGTCTAAAAGTGAATTAAAGGACAACAGATTAATCAAGGCAGGCAAGTAGATCTCCACATTAAAGACCCCACACTTGCAGTACTCATTGCAAAACCCATAATTAAGACACACAGCAGCTGGAATAGCTCATACATACCCACTTACATCAGCAGCATCCACAGCACAATACTATAAAGTGTGAAAGCACCTCATACACATTTGTGTATTCCCATACACTCTGCACCAGTGGTGTATACAGACGGGGAACTTTTATTATGTACATGTTAGGGGCTGCCATAGCTTTGATCCACCAGCATGTGTTGGAGACTGGAGGTGGTGTGGAGGATGATGCACACGACCACTGTAGGCACCAGGGGAGGAGAAGAGTGTTCAGAACCAGGGTAACCTACCAGGGGCTACATGATCTGGCGATAGTAGAGCGTTACAGGGTGGACAGGGACACCCTACAGGAAGTTGTAAAGCTGTGCCGGCCATGCCTCAGAGCCAGAGCAAATAGAGGGGAATCCATCCCAGTGGATATAAAGGTATGTGTAAGCCTGAGAATACTAGCTACAGGTACCTTTCAAAGACCAACTGGGGATATCATGGGTATCTCACAGGCATCAGCATCCAGGGTACTACACCAGTTCCTGGATGCCATGTTACCACATGCCAATGAGCAGAGTATACAGCTCAGCAGGCTCCTGCCTGGTGCTCTTCAGAGTTCCACAGTGGCAGAGAGACAGGGGAGAGACTTTGGAGTAATTGAGTGTTGTTTCTCTGCATTTTCCTGCTGCCTTTGGCTGGTTCCGCCTAGGACGCCGATTTTCTGGAGTTTCTGTGATTTGGAAGGCTTGTTTTGGTTGCGTATTGTACTTGTTTTGCTGCCTGCACTTTGGCAGGGTAATTTTTGTGTTTAGATTGCCTGTTTGGCTGTTGTAGGCTGTGCACTTAGGTGTGATAGCCATTTCCATGTGTTTAGATTGTTTTTTTGATTGTATCTGTTTTATTTTCTGAGAAAAGAGCAAAAAAAAAAAAAAAAACAAACAAAAAAATACTTGTTTTCCCGCCTTTCTAGGCTAGTTTTGTCCAATTTTCGGGTTGGTGCTTAGTTCAGGGCTGTGTTGCAGGTTTCTGTGTTTGCCCATGCCTTGCTTGGATGGGGGAGGTTTCTCTGTTCAATGTGGGAGAGGGAGCTTTGGGCAGCCTGCTGTCCCCTGGAGGAGTGGTTTCAGCCCAGAAATTGGTGGCTTTTTGGCCATTTTGGGCTAATTTTTGTCTCTTTTATTTCCCTGCTATAAAACCCACATTTACAAGGTTGTTGTGGTAGTATACAGCTCAGCAAGCTCCTGCCTGGGACCCTGCAGAGTTCTACAGCAGCAGAGAGACAAAAGATAGACTTTGGAGTGATTAAGTATAATTTTTCTGCATTTACTTGTTGCCTTTAGCTAATTCCACCTAAAAAAATGATTTTCTAGAGTTTCTGTGATTTAAAAAGCTTGTTTCAGCTACATATTGTACTTATTTTACTGCCTGCACTTTAACAAAGTCATTTTTGTGTTTAAATTACGTGTTTAACTGTTGTAGGCTACACACTCAAGTGTGATAGCCATTTCTGTGCATTTAAAGAGTTTTTTTGATTGTATCTGCTTTATTTTCAGAAAAAAAACAAAACAAAAAAAAAATACTTGCTTTCCCACCTTTCTAAGCCAGTTTAGTCCAGTTTTCAGGTTAGTGCTGAATTCAGGGCTGTGTTACAAGTTTCTGTGTTTGCCCATACCTTACTTGGATAGAAGGAAGTTTCTCTGTTCACTGTGAGAGATGGAGCTTTGAGCAGCCTATCTGTCCCTGGAGAAGTGGTTTCAGCCCAGAAATTAGTAGTTTATTGGCCATTTTGGGTTAATTTCTATCTCTTTCATTTCCCTGCTATAAAACCTGCATTTGCAAGGCTTTTGTGCTAGTATACAGCTCAGCAAGCTCCTGCATGGTACCCTGCAGAGTTTTACACTAGGAGAGAGAAAAAAGAGAGTCTTTGGAGTGATTAAGTATCATTTTTCTGCAGTTTCCTGCTGCCTTTAGCTAATTCCGCCTAAAACGCTGATTTTCTAGAGTTTTTGTAATTTAAAAAGCTTGTTTCAGCTACATATTGTACTTATTTTACTGCCTGCACTTTAACAAAGCTGTTTTTGTGTTTAAATTACCTGTTCAACTGTTGTAGGCTACACACTCAAGTGTGATAGCCATTTCTGTGCATTTAAAATGTTTTTTGATTGTATTTGGTTTATTTTCTGAAAAAAAAAAATATATATATATACATATATATATATATATATATATATATATATATATATATATATATACACATGTTTCCCGCCTTTCTAAGCTAGTTTAGTCCAGTTTTCAGGTTAGTGCTGAATTCAGGGCTGTGTTACAAGTTTTTGTATTTGCCCATATGTTACTTGGATAGAAGGAAGTTTCTGTGTTCACTGTGAGAGAGGGAACTTTGAGCAGCCTATCTGTCCCTGGAGGAGTGGTTTCAGCCCAGTAATTAGTAGTTTATTGGCCATTTTGGGCTAATTTTTATCTCTTTCATTTCCCTGCTAAAAAACCCACATTTGCATGGTTTTGCATGCCGGTCAGCTCCGATTAGCTAGGGTATAACTATTCCTGGCTCCACAAAATCTACTCTTCAATTTTTCCCTTGGAACTAGACAAACTTTCACCTTAAGCACTCAAATCATTCACTTCTCATCCCTACACTTGTCCAAAACTCATAGCAAGCACTAATAAACCTTAGCACTAGACCCCCCCCCCATACTGTAGATGACAAGACTCTCTATTCGACCTTAACAGCCAATCAGTAAAACAGTTCACTGTACCTATCCAGGCATGTCCAATGGGCAGTTTCAGGTGTACTCTCCAGTCCAACTGGTGAATCTGAGCATTTTGAGGTAATGTTACAATTGCCTCATGTACACAGACAGCCCTCTCCTCCTTCCACCAAACATTAATACATGCGAGAGATACAATTATACAGCCAAACTGGAGGCTAAGCTCTCTCAACCCAAGATTGGACCAGGCAGTCAAGAGGAGAAGGGAATTACTTGCATCACACCAGCAGTCTCACATAGACCTATGAAACCAGCAGTTGCAAAAAACACACATAAATACACAAAAACATACTCGGAGGCTCTAAATAAAAATCTGCAAAAGCAACAGAGACCCCCAAAGCAGACATCCAAGCAACCTCCACCCCCCAACACAAACCATGAAACACATACTTCACGAAACCAGTGTGCCACACAATCACAGCCCTTAAGACAAAATAACATACCCAACACACTAGTAATAAGTGACTCTATAGTTAGGCACACTGACGTTCCACTCACTAGGCTGAACAAGGAGAAGGTTACTGTTAGTTGCCTGTTCGGTGCCAGGATCTGCGACATAACACAAGCACTCAGGTCACTCCAGAACAAGTACAAATATGACTCTGTCATTGTCCATGTTGGTGTGAATAACCTGAGCTGTACCTCCCTGGACTACATGAAAAGAGACACGGAGGAGCTCTCTGATCACATAGCCCAAGCTGGTATGACCCTGATCCTGAGTAGCATCCTGCCCTCACCAAGAATGATACCACGGTATAGAGAAAAAAATTATCAATTTCAACAATTGGCTAAGCTTTTGGTGTCATTCAAAGGGGATCCAGTGTCTGTCAGCCTGGGATGACATGCTCGACAAGCCACGCTGCTTTGCTAGAGACGACTTGCACCTTTCACCCTTAGGCTTTCGAATACTGGCCAAGGGTCTTGCCACCCCCATAGTGCCTTTTTTAGGCAAGGCTCAAAAGACAAACCTACCGCCGTAAATAGCACAAGTAACAAAAAACTGAGGGTAATGCTGCTCAATGCCAGAAGTCTAAACCTCAAAATGCATGCACTCGAGGCACTCCTCAGTATGGAGAAAATTGATATATGTGCAGTAACAGAAACCTGGTTTAAGGCTCCAGAGAGCACCCCAGCACTACTAGGCTACAACTCATACCATACATTTTGGCCACAAAAGCCGGACCAAAATACAAAAGGTAGGGGAGTATCCATATTCATTAAGGATACCCACACCTCCAGGTTAGTGGCACAGCACAATGCTTCAGAGATCATCCACGTGCAACTAACAACGGGCAAGACTGCAATTCAAATTATAGCTTGCTACAGGTCACCCACCATGTCCCAGGACCCCCACTCTGCATTCCTGGAAACACTGGGAAACATAAAGGTCCTACCCAACACCCTGAAAATTGGGTGATTTCAATTATCCAAACATTAACTGGGAGAACTACTCAAGTAAGAACTCCCTGGCCCAACATTTCCTAGAATTTATAAACTCAAAAGTCCTGGATCAACTGGTTAACACCCCCACCAGAAGTGACAACATATTGGACCTGGTCATCACCAACATGGGCGACTGGTGTTCCACACCGGAGGTCAACCCCTTGCTGGTTAGATCTGACCATAAACTAATCACTCTGGATATCCACATTCCACCACCACCCCCGGTTAAAGAAACCACCATGAAAAACTTTTCAAAAGCAAACTTCACGTTACTTAAGACCGAGGTGGGAAGTTTCAAAGCCCCCATGATAAAGGATAACACTGTCCAAGCTGCAAAATCCTTTACTAATGCACTCTATGGGCACCTACAAGAATGCATGGTTTGTGCTATCCCAAACAAAACCAAGACTCACTCCTTCAAGAATAGGAAACCAGCCTGGTGGACCCCTGCCATAAACAAGCTATACAATAGAAGGAGGAAACTAGTACAGAAAAGAGTAAAATCCCCAAAAGGGAAGACATCCCTGATCAGTATCAGCAAGAAATTACATTCCCTCATAAAATCATCCAAGGCTAGCTTTGAAAGAAAAATTGCCATGGACGCCAAAGATAACCACAAGGCATTTTTTAGTTATGTCAAGAATCTAAGTGGCAATTCTCAGATCTGCACGGAGTTAGTGTAAAATGGCACAAAATACACTGAACCGACTGATATAGCCAACATCCTGGCAGACAGGTTCAGTGCAAACTTCACCCCTCTCTCACCCCCAAAAGGGCCCATAACTATACCAGAAGAATGTAGTGCCCCTGAAATGACAGACACTCAGGTTAAAACAGCCCTTTCCAAAGCCAAAAACACAGCATCAATGGGACCAGACAGTGTCCCAGGCTGCGTCCTACACGAGCTCAAAGATGAACTAACTCCTCACCTAAACACACTGTTTAAACTTAGCCTCTCCACAGGCTATGTGCCCACAAAGTGGCACACAGCAACGGTTATTCCGCTCCACAAAGGTGATGCCACAGCGGACCCTGGGAACTATCCCCCTATAAGCCTGACTAGCTTGGTCTGCAAAGCTATTGAGTGCATCATCATGGATCTCATTAACAGAGACATTGGAAACCTCCAAACACTGGACCCAACCCAGTTCGGCTTTGTTAAGGGCAGATCATGCCTTCTAAACCTGGTGGACTTCTTTGAGACAGTTACCAAGGCTATAAACAAGGGAAAGGTGTTCCACACAGCTTACCTAGACCTCACAAAGGCCTTCAACACTATTCCCCACTCAGGTATTATAGACAAGCTCACCAGCCTGAACATAAACCCCTACGTCATGAGATGGGTTGCAAACTGGCTCATGGACAGAACCCACATGGTAAAAGTTGAAGGAGCTAGGTCTGACTCTAAACCTGTTACAAGTGGCGTTCCCCAGGGCTCAGTCCTAGGACCCCTCCTGTTTGGCATATACTTCTCAGAGGTACATGCAAGCACAGGAGGACTATGCCTCACCAAGTTCGCAGATGACTGCAAACTAGGGGCTATAATAGACTCTTCCAAAAGGGTCTCACTGAGACAGATACCTGGTGTCAAAACCATGGTCTCAAGCTAAATGCCAAAAGGTGCATAGTCATCTCCTTTGGAAAAAACAAAGTACCCACAAACTACCACATAGGTGGTAGCTCCCTAAATACAGAAGACATAATAAGGGATCTGGGGACCCAAGTAGATAGTGACCTCTCCTTTGATAATCACATTGCCAACATGGTTAGAAAATCCTTCTGTGTGGCCCACCTAATCACAAAAGGATTTGCATCCAGATCAAAAGAGATCATTGGGACCCTCTACGCATCACTCATCAGACCCATCATAGAGTACAATGCCCCATTTGGGATGTACCTTACAAGACACCTGCAACAACTGGAAAGACCACAGAAGTTCCTCACCAAGAGGATCACTGGCCTAAAGCAGATGCCCTATGCAGCTCAACTGAAGAAACTCCAGCTGTACTCGGTTGCATACCGCCTACTCAGAGGTGATCTCTGCCTGACATACAAAGCCATGTCCAACCCAAAATTGATGGACATGCTCCACCTAAAGAAAACCATATCCCCTCGAGCCACACGCTCCAGGGATCTAAATCTCACCACAACAATAAATAGGATGTGCTGGAGTGATAGATTCCTGTCCCAGAGACTTCCCATGCTCTGGAACAAGTTTCCAATCTACATTAGGCAGAGTTCCTCGCTAACCCTCTTCAAGAGAAACCTTGATGAGTGGATGGGAAACAGAAAGTTTACCCCAGGGATCATTTCAATGGCTCTGCTGGACAGAGGCACAGTGAACTAATCTAAGGGGGCGGTGAAAGCCAACACATTCTGGCTAGGCTTATAAATGCCTTCGGGCAGATAGCCTAGTACCTACCTATGAACCTATGAATATATACTTCCCCCAAATGCAGGAGGAGTTGGCCAGCAATATGCGTATCTTCCACCATGTGGTAGAATACCCGGAGGTACTGGGTGCAATAGACTGCACGCACATACACATCAAGTCACCACCCGGTGAGCAGGGTAGGCACTATATAAACCACAAAGGATATACCTCCATCAACTGCCAGGTCATGTGCAATGCCCAGGGCATTATCATGGATGTGTGTGCTGGCAGTCCTGGAAGCTATCACGACTCCCACATCTGGCATGCCTCACAGCTGTATCGGTTATTTGCCATGGGGGACATGCCAAATGGCCACCTAGTGGGGGATGCTGGCTATGCACTGGAACCATGGATGATGACTCCCATCAGAAATGCACACACACCCATGCAGGAATGCCATAATGAGGCACACACACAAACCAGAATCATCATACAGCGTATGTTTGGGATGCTGAAATCACAGTTCCGTTGCTTGGACATATCTGGTGAAGCCTTGCAGTACTCTCCAGGCCCATGTGCCCACATCTTCATAGTGTGTGCCATGCTAGACAATATGGTCCTGCGGAAACAGCTGCAGCAGAGACAGAATGGTGAAGGCCCTCACAGCCCACCGCCATTGCCAAGAGCCCCACAGGCACAGAGGTACTCAGACCACAAACACCCTGAGTCAGCCCCAGTAGGCAGACAGAGGCGTGCCCAGTATGCCCATGCCTTGGCAAAGAGGGAACGTATAGTGCACACACTGACAGTATAGGCACCTAGGTACTGACACCTTTCTCCACCTGCACACATAGTAAAAATGGATGGCACACAACACAAGACTACCTGTAAATTGTCATGTATAGGCAATCTACTGTGTGCATCCAACATAGGTAGCCCTCAACTATTGCACACACAACAGCCATTGGCACAAGGTAAGTCAACACCTGAACAGTAAATTAAGCTATCAGCATATTCAGATACTGTATGTATAGATTCATAGTAGGTACTTGGCCAACTGCCAGAGGCCATTCATAAGGCCAGCCAAAATGAGTGAGCTTTTGCCACCCCATTGATTCATTAACCATCCTTCTGTGGAGTAGAGCCAATGGCGGGATCCTGGGGTGCATCTACTGTTCCCCATCCACCCTTCAAGGTTTCTCTTGCAGAGTGTTAGTGAGTGGCTCTGTATAATGTAGTTAGGGATGTTGTTCCAAAGTATGGGGAGTGTCTGTGACAGGAAGTTGTCCCTCCAGCATATTCCGGTTATTGTTGTGGCAAGGTCAGCTCACTACAGTGTGTGGCTCACTGTGACATGGCTTCCCATAGGTGGAGGATATCCATCAAGCCTGAGTTCGACATGGCTGTATTGGCCAGTGGAGATCATGTCTGGGTAAACGAGATGCCACTGAGTAAAGCAGGAGTTTATTCAGTCCAGCTGCATAGACCATATGTTGGAGGCCAGTATTCCCCTTGGTGAGGTACATTTGTGGACCCCCCCAGATGTTGGATGTGTCCTCTGAGGTACATCCCACATAGGTTATTATACCCTATGATGGGACCGATGAGTGATGAGTAAAGGGGCACTATAACCCCAGTATGTCTAGATGGGAATCCTTTAGTAATCAGATGACCTACATAGAAGGATGTCCTAATGACTGTGGAGATATGATTGTCAAAGGGGAGATCAGTATATACTTTAGTCCCCAGATACCCCATTACCTCGTCTGTATTAAAGTGGCTGCCGCTCATGTGTTAATATGTGGGTGCCAATTCCACAATGAAATGACCATGCAGTTAGTGGCACTTGGTTGCAGGCCGTGTCGTTGGCACCCTGTGATGTTCTCTGTGAGGCCCCTTGGGGGATGTCAGTGTCAGCTGGACTATCAATCATGGCTCCCAGTTTGCAGTCATTGCCAAACATTGTCTGCTGTAGTCCACCTGTGTTTTCCTGTACATCTGAGACGTATATGCCAAACAGTAGGGCTCCCAGGACTGAGTCCTGTGGGACACCAGTCGTGACTGTTCAAGAGTTGGACTTGGAGACCACTAGTCGTACCATGCGGGTTCTGTGTGTAAGCCCATTGGCAACCCAACCTATGATGTATGGGTGAATGTACAGGCTGGTGTGTTTATCAATAATACCTGAGTGGGGCATGGTGTCAAAAGCCTTGGTGAGGTCCAGGTAAGTATGTGTGAACCACCTCCCCATAATATAATGTCTTTGTGACTGTATGTAAGATGTCACACAGGTTCAGTAGGCATAAACTGCACTCAACCAAGCTGACCTGGGTTGGGTCACGTGTTTGAAGGTTGCCAATGTCATTGTTAATGAGTGCCATGAGGATGCGAACCATATCATTGTAGACCAGGCTAGTCAGGCTTATGGGGTGGTAGTTACCATGGTCAGTTGTGATTTCACCTTGATGGAGTGGAATAACAATTGCCACGTGCCATTGTATGGGCATGTAGCCTGTGGAAAGGCTGAGGTAGGAATGCCTAATTAGGTGGGGGGCAGGTTGTCTTGTACAGTTTGCAAGATGCAGTCTGGGTCAACGTCTGCCTCCACTGACGCTGTGTTCTGCTGTTAGAGAGGGCCATTTCCACCTGTGTGTCTCTGATGGTTGGGATACTGTACCTTTCGGGTAGTGTTGTGGGCTCTTTAGGGGGTGAAGTATGCACCGAATGTATCTGCAAAGATGTTGGTGATATTAGTAGGGTCAGCATATTTTGTGCTATATTTCACTGGCACAGTGTGAATCTATGTGTCACCATGTAGATTCTTGATATAGCCAAAGAAGGCTTTGTGGTTATCTTTCGAATCCTTCCGTATTCTCCTGCTGATGTTAGCCTTGGATGATGTCATGAGGGACCTACGTATTATACTAATAGTGGTCATGGATGTCTGCCCTTCGTGGGATTTGCTGTGTGTCTGGAACACTGTCCTACTTCTGTAGTATAGCCTGTTTATTGTAGAGGTCCACCAGACGGGTGTCCTTGTCTAGGAAGAGTGAGTCTTGGTTTACCAGTGATGGCATGATCCATACATCCATGTAGGTGCTTATAGACTGCATTTGTAAATCTGTCCGTATCTTGAGCAGTGTTTCCCCTTAGCGTGGGGGCTGTGAAACCCCCCGCCCCTGTCACTAGTAGTGTAAATTTAGCTGTAGGAAAGGTATACACTGTGGTATCTGTGGGTGGGGGAGATGCTATGGTGTGGAAACAGTGAATAGATCATGGTCAGATCTAACCAGTGACTGATTAACCTCCGCTGTGGTGTACCTGTTGCCCATGTTGGTGATAACCCCATCTAGTAGTTTCCACCCCACATTAGGGAGGTTACCACCTGATATAGGGCATATGAGGTGATACATTCCAGGAAGCGCTGGTCCTGGAAGTGAGTACATTTCCCAGTTAATGGTATGGTAGTTGACATCGACCAATGCCAGGGTGTGCGTTAGGACTGTCGTGTTCTCCACTGTCTCCAGGTAGGTGGAGTGGTGGTCCTGGGTCATGGAGGGTGATCCGTAGCAGGCCACATTCCACAAATCAGTAGTGGCTGATGTTAGCTGCACATGGATGATCACAGAGGTATCATGCTGCCCCACTAACCTGGAGGTGTAGGTATCCCTGATGAATATGGATACTGCCCCTCCATGTCTGTCAGTCCATGTTCTCTGGCTGAAATGTGTGGTGTGGGTTGTAGTCTGGTAGTGCTGGTGTGCTCTCAGGAGCCTTAAGTTAATGTACAGATGTTGATGTTGTCCATCCAGAGGAGTGCTGTGAGTGCATGCATGTTGTGATCACAACCCCTGGTGTTGAGTAGCATAATCCTCATTGACTCAGCTATTGTGCTGTTCACGGAGCTGGTATTCACCTTCGAGACTCTCCTAAATAAGGCACCATGGGGGCGCCAATAGCCTTGGCCAATATTCCAAAGCGTAAGGCTGACACATGGGCTGGTATGGTATCATTGCATGCATGTTCCTCATCTGTGCTTGTTATGCATTCCCCTGTAGGTAACCTACTGGTAAGCAATAGAAAGCCTTAAATGTATACAAGTCTTCTAGCTTCCAAGATAGGCTTTTGGAGTGACTAAGTATCAGTGTTCTGTATGTTCTTGCTGTACTCAACTGTTTCCTGACTACATGGTGAGTTCACACTGTATATTGTGATCTGAACGTTTGTTTATTCACACATTATGGCTGTGATGGCCTGCACATTAGAGGTTCACAGATAGCCTACTACCTATCTTCCCAAGGGCAATTAAAAGCATAGCAACAGTGAGTTGGCCTTCCCCGCACCATTGATGAAGTAACTGAGCCTCTGTCAAGCATAGCCAATGAAGCAATTCCAGGCAGAGTTGCTGGAAGCTGTTGAAGACTGGGGTTGTGGAGGGTGATAGGGGCACTTAGTGATCTAAAGAGGGCATGTTAATGTGGAAATTTAACACCATTCAATTCCCTCAACAGGTCTTGCAGCTATCAAACTGGAAGGCTCCCCCACCCCCTGGCTGCCTGTTTCTGTGACACATGATCCTAGGGGTGTATAGTCTGTTACCCATTCACACAACAAGGTTTCCCTTGAAGTGTGTCAGTGAGGGGCTATGCCTAATGTAGTTAGGAATGTAATGTATTGTCTCACAGTACGGTTGTTATATGTTGTTATTTCAAGAGTATGTGAAGCTCAGTGAGTTTGGGGGCTCCCACCTTTTGCTTAGCCTAGCTTACACATAGAAATCATCTAAATAGGAAATAGGCGGAAGCAACGTTAATGTCAACAGTGTAATGGTTACAGCATTCGCATAGTATCTGTTCATTCGAGGTTACAATCCCAATAAAGGCAGGGATGTTTATCATGTGCAAAAGTATACCTTAACCACAGCTTGCATATATAGGTAGTAATCGTCTGTATAATAAACATTCAAATCACCCATAAAAACCCATGTGTGCAGGAGAGTACAGTCAACAGAGAATGTAATGTTATGTCAGCACATAGTGAGATGTTACATCACTGACATGTATATATCCGAAGTAGTTAGCGGATGTGGCCATGTTTGCGTGCACAGGTTATACTTTGCAAAGTTTGTTTAACTGTGTTTTACTGCTGCTATAATGTCACACAAACACTTTTAAACATGCTTACAACTGCTTAAATGAGCCTTATTCTGCAGTAAAAAACATTTGTAAAGCTTTGCAGGTGTCGAACCCTGGACCATGCACACTATAGTCATGGGACGTACCACTAAGCCATCCGAGGTGTATACATGTTTCATGGTCTTGAGACTATGCCTTATACCATATGCATTTCACTGTAATGATCACAAATGGGACAGTGACTTTGTGTACATATGTACAGTACATTGTAATGTACTGTAGTTTGTGAACCAACACATTCCAGTCTACAGATGTATTACTGTTACAAACTAATACGAAATATATATATATATATATATATATATATATATATATATATATATATATATATGCCAGTGATGTCTGCACATATATATATATATATATATATATATATATATATATATATATATATATATATATATATCATACAGTTACATCAATAGCTATATATATAAAATCTATGAACACACTTTGTGACACAGAAGCACTCCAAAGGAATTGGAGTGTACACAAAACACATGCAGCTCTGGTATTATAACAATTAATATTAACCTAATTCACATATATATTAATATATATGCTTTTGTGCATATATTTTTATATTTATATACACTTTCATTTGGTTTTAAGGAACCTAAATGATTAATTGAATGATTGATAAAGGCAAGTAGCTCATTAATTGGATGTGAGTTATATATAAAAGCAGATGTATTTAGTTTCATTTTAAAACCTGAGGAAGCGTACTTGGATGTACGTGAAAGCGCTTGTTTGATATATACCTCGAATAAATCTTGTTTGTTCATCATCGTGGAGGTCTCTGCTTGTTTTATCCTATTAACCTAATTCACCATAGAAGGGGTGGTTGTTGTGTATGTGAAGAATGGGGTGGGGGAGGAATGATGGGTAATGCAATCATGCATCAAGGAGGGCCTGGGTCGGATGCCCAATAAGTGAACTGGAGGGGCATACATGGAGTATGGGGACAATATAAAAAGGACACAAAGCAAGAACCTTACTCATTCAAAATACAATCTGTCATGTCACATTGCAACACCTACTTTCACAAACATATGAACATTAACATGTATCAGACATATGTACACCAACTGACTGTCACATTTGTTTTCAGTAGTGAGGAATGTCTGTAGTACAATGTATATTCTAAACACCATAACATTCGTATATATCTCAGATGCCTTAGTGGTAAAGTCAAGTGACTGTGGTGTTCATGGTCCTGGGTTCAAGACCTGCAAGGGCTGTTAGGTTATTTTGAGGGCTTTTGGATGCAGGTGGATTAAAGCACTCTTAAGCAGTTGTAAGCAGGTTTCCACGTGTTTGCGTGACGGTAAGCGGCACTGAAACACGGTAAACGGAGAAGCGCTTCACACGTTTGTCCTTTGCTTAACATCACGCAGACCATGGGCAAACCTGCTCACAACCACATAAATGTGCGTTATTCACACTTTCCCTACCAGTGCCTACTCTGAGAGGTAAAATAATAACACCTTCCAGGAGTAGAACCTGCATCCATGTACTCCATCCTCAGAGTAACCTAACAGAAAGCTGCCTGGGATGTACCTATCCCAATTGCGTATGCAGACAGATTAAAACACAAGAGGGAGGAATGTGGTGAAATAGGACAACCCGCCATGTACCCAATTAAAGGTGTATGCTCATATATAAATATATATATATAGAGAGAGAGGGAGGGAGATGTCGATATATACAGGTCTACATATACATGTAGATATATAGATAGGTTAAAAACATATACACATCTATGGAGGTACAGATAAACGTATGCAATAATGTATATATCTATATACATATATATATATATATATATATATATATATATATATATATATACACATACACACACACACACATATATATATATATATATATATATACACACACACACACACACACACACACATATATATATATATATATATATATATATATATATATATATATATATATATATATATATATATATATATATATATATATATATATATATATATATACACACACATATATACATGTCTGTAGACAGCATCCAAATTGGTCATATCTGAGTATAACATGGACTATAGCAATCACACATTCCACCCCCCCAAACAATATGAACATAACATATGAAGAGTATATGCCAATACACTATTACAAATATGTTCTATGAACACAGTCACCAACACAACTGCAATGACTGCAAATATCCATCACAGAATTACACAGACAGCTATCATTTTTCAAATCTTTATTACATTCTGATGTATTGCCAAAAGGATTCAAGGACTAACAGTACCTGCATGCTATACAGGAAGCATTTAATAGTGCCTTAATGAATCAGCCTGCAATTACCATAGTATTAGTCCACTAAGGGGTAGGTGTTCACATAGGAAAAGAACACCCACACACATATATAGACATGGTATAAAAGAGGTTCCTACACACCTGCATGTGCTATGTACACCCACCAACATCTACCCCACATCCAAAATAATTACATCAATACATACTGTCATACCATAACCAATTATGCAATTACTGTACAATATCTGCTGAAACCTTAACATACCTGGACACAGACACACTAACATGGCCCTATGTGAAATAGTTGCTGTTATACAATTGAACAGCTGCTGATGTAACAGAGTTTGTATAAACTAATCCCGTTTCAGATGGTTGAAAGGTTCGTACACCAGGAAGTTTTACCGAGTACTGATTATTAGCACAGTATAATACACAATAACACCAAACTAAATATGTCTGGTAGGCACACTGTAAACCCCTAACATTATATGCATAGCTATGCAGCCTTGAGCTGGTCAAAGAACCTGGCCAGACTGAAACATATGCAGACATATTAGGTACAGACAAACCCTGCACAAGAAGCAATGTTCAGAAATAAAACAGCAGTACTCACATTTAGACCAACTCCTCCAGGCATTACACACAATATATTACTGTTCATCTCCATACAGCTGTTGCAATGGATTCCAAACAAAACGTCCACGCTGTCTTCCTCACAAGTAAGGCAAAGGGACAACGCCCAAGTGGAGTACTCAGTTATACTCCACTGTAGCCATGGTATTGGCTAAGGCAGTAGCAGCGCAGCTGATGTGCATGTAATTAACTACTTAGGAACACCAATTGGTCATCGGGATAGCACATGTTACTGATCTGTAACTATAAAAGGTTGCCTTGTCACACATTCAAACATCTGTATCTACCTGTAGGTCAGTAGAAAACAATGAAAGACGAACCAAAAATGAGTATTACACTAGTTAATAACACCTCCTATTACTAAGACGGTATATATAACATGTAGTATGTCTGTGTATGTAGTACCTGTACTGTAAGAATTACAGTGTAATCAATGCATATAGTGGAAATAGCTATCTTGTAGTGATGTATTGTTGAACACTAGTAATACTTGTAGTATTCTATTTGTGTACTGCTGTAGGTCACACAACACACACCACATACACCACAAGGGATGATATGGGCTTGGAACCCACCAGTTCGCTTCCAGCCACTGTCAGTGTCAGGATCGGTCCAACAAGTATGTGCTATAACAGGGGATACTATATGTCGATATATTGTAACAGTCGACATATGTATGGGTGTATAAGTAAGATGAACATGTTAAAGGTGGGCTTACCGTGCAAATATGGTGTGCATTGTGGGATATTGTGCCAATAACTGTGTAATGTACAGTATTCTAGGCAGATCTGTATTCTATTCTACATAGTAGTTCTGTTATATTATGCAAACAGTAGTTATGTCTATTGGCAATTACAATACTCAATGACAGGATACATAGCATTAGTATTCATCTGACAGGTTAGCAGCATGATAGCAAAGATAATTGGAAGAGCCAGGTAACTATCCATGCACATAACACATGTAATATCCACCTCTCTACTATCGTTTGCAAGCAATAACAGCTGTGCATGTGTACATGTTATGCAAATGTGTAGTGACCCTTGTTACAGGGCTGGGTCAAATGGCTATGTACACACCTAGATAGAGTGGATATTGAGAGTACAGATACACTGGTTGAACTACCAGGTTTGTGTAGCCCAACCTCTCATTGCCAACCTAACAGCCACCTGCACATACTGTATGTAAGGTAGTGCACAGTACTGGTAATGAAACAGGTTGCATATCATCTTTAACTCCAGTGTAACATCTGCAGTAGGAGTGTAAGATGTAGGAGACAGCTGCCCATGTGTAATAGCCGCATCATAGGTGATGGCTCACACACTATCTGATTATATCCTGATCATGTTGATAGTGGCATCAGAGCCTATTGATACTTGACTCTGTTTGGAGAGTGGGTGTCTGTGCCCAACAGAGCTCATGGTCCTGGTGGATATGTGAGTATATACCCAGAGAAGGAAACAGACCTGTAGACACTTGTGTCATCTGTAATCAACTAACAGGATGTGATGTGCTCCTCAGAGGAGGATTGCTGCTAAAGGTAGCTACAATGTTTCCGTAATAGCCAGTGTTGTCACGTCCATAACACAAATATTTACATGTGAGCATCACTGTCTAAAACATCTTCATAGGCAATACATAAACTAAATACAGTACTTGGTACTTGTAATACTGACTGCTCATACAGGCATGCCCACTAGTCAGCTACTGGTGTTTCCTAATGTCAGCTTTGTGTATGTGGCCATCCTGGGGGAATGTAATCTTTATGCCATGTACAGTACCAGACCCACCTAACACCATGCCCCACACATTGTTTAGGATACCGCTACAGGGGTAAGCTGGAAGGCAGCCCAGTCTACAGCATTGACTGGACTGGACAGTCATGAGATGTAGGTTAACACATGCAGCTCATCAACACAACCAACACATACCCTTACCAGAACACAGTAAGGACACCCACACACACATACTACTGGAAATCACACACATTCACAGACGTGTCTAAGTATCTAGCCAAACAAGTGACCTCTCCAAGCAGGAAGAGACAGACACCGAAATACACAAACTGTATGATATAGTTTGCATAATTGTGCCACACCTCTGAACATATGACTGGAAACATGCCCAACAGTACTCATTTGTGAATGCAAACTGTAGCACTGTGTTACACACCAACCTATACGAGGGCATACATACTGTCAGCTGCCTGTCTACCATGATTAGCCACATACTCATACACTCAGACCACCTTTTGAACTATACACATGGCTCTGGCATATTCCATGTTGCTGTGCAGGACCTGTGATGCAGTAGCCTGGACTGCATGGAAACACATGTAGGAACTGTCAGGTCTTGTAGCCCATGCAGGTATTTCACAAGGCCTGGGTAGCACTCTGCCATTGGCCAGAATGATACTGCAGTGCAGGGACAAAAGGATTGTATTCCACAATTGTCTAGTGTAGTGGTGCATGTCACAGGGGATCCAGTATCTGTCATCCTGGGATAACATGGTTGACAGACCATAATGCTTTGCCAGACAGGGCCTGCACCTGTCACCCCTGGGAATCTGGATACTGTCTAGGGCTCATGCTTCCCCTATAGTGCCTTCATCATACACAGTTCAAGTAAGGGTTCACTGCTGTTACAGGGACAGCCAAGCAATAAACTGCGGGTCTTGCTACACAATGTTTACACTATATGGACACACATATGTCAATCCCTAACATGGAGAACATATCTGTGCAGTGGCTGAGACATGTTTCAATGCTCCGGAGAGCACACCTGCATGACCATGTTATAACACATACCTCACCTCTTGCCCATTATCCTTTATTGGAACACACAGGCCGCCGGTGTGTCCATATTCCTGAAGGATATGCACACCCCCATGCTAGTTGTACTTGCATAACTTCAGATGCATTATGCTGAACAACTACCTTTGTGCCAAAGTGGAATTCAAAATGCACCTTGAGACAGATCACCCACCAGGCTGCGGACTTCCCAACTGTCATAATGTGCTGTAATGGAGAAGATTAGGTCTGAGACAGAACCATAATAATGGCTACTCTCAACTATTCCATTATGAACAGGGAAGACTCCTCATGTACCAACACCTGCACTCAATGCATGTTGGATTCCATCGACCCCACTGACCTGGATCACAGTAGTCACACAAACAAGGCTAACAGTATGCTACACATAGTTAGTCTCCAATGCCAATGTTATGTTTCCTAAGAGCAGAATGGTGAGTGCCATGGCACCCATGCAGATGGGCAATGCATGTGCAAATGCTGAATCCTACACAAATTAACCTTAAGCAGTCACATATGTGCAATGATTGTGCCATTGAAACAGAGCCAGGATTTAACCCAACACAATCAAGTAGGCAAACTGGTGGTACCATGCTTTAAATTGTACCACAGAAGGTAGTAACTGTTGCAAGAGTGAACACACATGAGTGTAGGTGATCCCTGGTCAGCATCAGTACGATGCAGATACACCATATCAAACCACGCAAAGCTACTGTGAAACTAATCAGCCACATATTATGAGGCCAAGCACAGAGCATTCTATAGCTGTGTCATTAATCGTAATGGCAACAACAAGACCTGCCATGCTGCACAGCACTATGGCATGGGAAGTACTTCACCTACAGAAATAGCACCCGTTCATCCAGATAGGGTCTCGGAGAACCTAAACCCACTCCCACCCCCCCCCAACAGGTACACTTAGTAATATATCCATGTACACTACAGGGCCCCTGTACTAACGACTATGCAAGTACAAGCTGCACTCTCTAAAGCCGTACATACAGCTTTCATGGGACCTGTCAACATCCCAAGGTGTATCCTACACAAACGTAAGAACATTCAGCTATCCACATACACATCATGTTCAATCATAGCTCCATGTCAGGCTGTGTACACACTGAATGGCTAACAGCAACAGTTATCACACCCCACAAAGGGGGAGACACCACTGATAATGGCACATAGTGCACAACTACCCTGCTGAGTCTGGTCTGTACGGCCATGAACCGTGATCAATGTACTTGATGTACTCGGTACAGATGTAGATGACAGTGGGGTTGATTCACACTGCATATCATGACCTTGCCAGGTCGTAGGACACCATCACCCATACTGTGTTCCAGCTACATTCAGTAAACTAGGTGTATATTCCTATGTCACAGGGGTGGTTGGCAACTGGACTGCTGGCAGAACCCACACTACAGAAGGTGTCTGACGAATACACGTACATCAAACCAGTGACAGCCACAGTAATACAGGGGTCATTCCTGGTACTCCCCCTCTTTGTTATCTATACCACATAGACTAACACAGAAGGCAGCAGCCTATTGATGTTTGCAAATGACTATGAACAAGGAGCAATAGTTGACTCATTGTGTGCTGCATTCAGCATACAGAAGGGCCTTAGTGTGTCAGATGTAATGTGTGTGATGTATGGCCACAATCTGACAGCTAAGTATTGCATTGTCATCCCCTATGTTACAAACCCTGTACCCATTAACTAGCATCTAGGCAGAGGTTAACATAATGGCAACTGTGTATATGGGATGCAGCTGGACATTACTTCCCTTTGATAGTTACGTCACCACAAAAGAGAGGTAGTTGTATGTGGCATCCCTAATCATGACAGGGTGCCATCCAGGAATATAGAGATAACTGCTCAGCCATACACAACACCCTTGTGACCCATAATAGATCACATATTTCTTTTAAGGGTTATTGCCCATGTGTAGATGGCCTACACTGCCCTTCACAATCCCTAGCTGCACTATGTATCATGCAGCCTACCCTGAATAAAGCCATGTCCAACCCAGAGGTGTTGGACATGCTACATTTAACACATCCTGATCCCAAATAAACACATACGTCATGGACATCCACCTTTCTAGTACAAGAATTACAACATGCCTGACAGATCCCTGTCCCATACACTTATACTCTTGCCATACTATGCATCCCTCTCCAGCGAAGCTGCACATCGCCCCTCTCTGTGACATGGTGTGATGAGCACATGCCAAATATGTCAGTAACCATGTGTATCAGTTCTGTGGCACTGCTTGAACTGGCCACTGAAACTTACCTGTCTGTTGCCTACAGCTAGGTAACCTGTCTGCCTAGGCTCATAAATGGCCCAGGGCATATAGCCTACTAGATCACTATGACCATACATGCTATAGTTGATATCCAACCCTGCAAATACCATCAGGCTAGCTATTGTCCCATGTGTTACACATGTGCAACACAGGCAGTACATGGCAAGATGCTACACAGCTGTAGAGTGCCATGTAGATGTACATGGCAAAACGCATACATGCTTGCAAGTCTGCAGGATCACAGGTCATGTCCCTAATGGCTATGTATGACTATATATGAGCCATATACACAGCATTAAGGTCAACTGCATTAATGTGAACACATTCAGGCAAGTGCTGATAGGTAAAGACACCACTACAGGCAAACAGACATGCCCATGTCAAGACAACATCCACATGTTGTATGAGCAATGCCATCACATGACACACACATATATGGTGATAACATCACATCACCAGTAGGTGTCAAATGTGTGTGACTTATACATGTCAGTGGTGTTAGTGTCATGTAGATTTACAAAGATGTATTTGTAATCTTAATAAATGTGATACACATGTATGTTCAGCTGTACTGCTGTACTTCTCTGTGAGTTACTGTGACCTGCCTCCATCATTATGTCTTCCAGGTATGCAACATAGCAGACTGCCACCGTACAGCCACTTGGAGGATGAGGTCCTCATCCCATACCTCCTCGACAACTACACAATGCTCTTCAGCCATGTGCCACAGTATGCACAGCAGCGGGATGCCCTGCGGGAGGAACTCGGCAGGTGGGTTAATTATGTTGATCGTCACAATCACACCTATCAGTAGGTGTGCCGACACTGCACTGACCTGATAAGATGGGTGAAACAGGATGCTAATGCAATCACCAGGGAACAAGGTGCAACAGGGTATACCCTTGCTATGAATGGCACACAATGTCATGTGCTATCAGACATGTCCATGACATGTAGTGGGCTGACTGCAACACTGCTCAACTATCCTGAAAAACAAGTCTTACACCCCATACATACCACCCTTTGTCTGCATAACCCTGTCCTCAGTGGAGCATATGACATCTATGGGTGTATGTCATATGGGATAACACTGACATGTGAAATAAGATGGCCATCACAACCATTGGACTGAACATGTGTACACATGGCCATGAAGGATGGCCAGAGACATGAAGCAACACACAGAGTAGAAGTGATGTACATGTGTGTACACCCTGTTGTACATTGGCTTGACACAATACAACTATGACCTTTGTGTAATGGTGATATTGCAGATGAGAAACACTAAACATCATACAGACTTGTGCACAGCTTGTGTAGGCATAACATGAAACCACCACATAACATGTCTTGAGCATCTGGAGTGTGTCACAACATGGAAGCATTCACCTATACAGTATCCAAATACATACATGTGTTGCACAACATACACATACATCCACATCAAGCCACATATACAGTACATTCACCTTGCTGGTGTCAGATATCACTGTCATGCCTGCTCCTCATGTGTGTGAGGTACACAGATGGCATGTAGGACACAGAGTACTTGTAAGTTAGCCATGTGTGGACATAGTTGCCAGGTGTCAGTAATATGGTTGCAGATGTGCAGGGGTGTCATCCGTATACCCTTCTGTGACCTGTGTCACACATTCCGTATTAGGGTTTATTGTGTATACACCTTGGTGACGTGGGTCACATTCCATATTAGATATGTATTGTATGTGAACATAGTCATGGCTATGAACTGTGTCAGTATCTCACACTGTATAGCAATTGTGAAGCCACATGATGCCCTGCAATGGCTATACACATCAGTTCAATTTGCAGTATGCCCCTGCATATTTGTAGGCTGGATAGACAACATTGCATCAGCTGAAGGCCCATGTTAGTATAACACGTCTCTGCATTGGGACACCATTACTGTACTGTAGATTGGAAAGGACACCATTGTCTTACACATGTAAGCATGTCATTCAACACGTCAGCAGAAGACATGTCATACTACATGTGATTGTCAAGGTCATACGCCACACAGCAGGCCAGTGTACTGTAAACCTGTGCTGGTCTGTGGCACCATTGCAAAGTAGGGACAGCATTGTCAAACATGTGTGCACAGCCACATGCACAATGTCTACACTCAGCTCAGGGGTAGGCGGAATAATGATGAACAGACATGCACTGCTTTGGGGGAGATATGCAAGCTAGGGCTCAGGCAAACATAGTATACAGTCAACATACCCTATTGCTCATATCCTCACACATAGGGGCAGTGGCCAACACAAAGCATCAGTGGCAGATGTACAAAGGTCAGCGATGGTCTGTTAACATGTGGTGTATGTTGTGCACACCATGGCAGTGCAGTGCAATGGTGCAAAGTACATGCATTGTGTTGCAGGTATGGGGCATAGGCTACTAACACAAATGGTGCAATACAGGTATGTATGCTAACCACCACTATAATTGTATAAGGTACATGCCATCTGCTATAACACATGCATGCTGTTGTGTGCAACTCAGGGATGTATGATAACTACCACTATAATTGCCTAAGCTGAAACTATAATTGTCTAAACTGAATGCCATCTGCCATATCACCTGCATGTAGCATGTGTGTCTGTGCATGTCTGTGTGTGTCAGTGTGTGTCACTGTGCATCAGTGTGTGTCAGTGTGTGTGTCAGTGTGTGTCTGGGTCTGTCTGTCTGTGTGTGTCTGTCTGTCTGTGTGTGTCTGGTATAACTTGTAATGTACAGTTCTTGTCTTCCCCTCACAAGTGTTGATGTAGGTGCATTGCCCTCCTGCGGTTCACCTGATGTTAGTGTCCCCACAGACTCTAGCAGTGATGATGATAGTATGATTGAGGCACAGGCAGGGTTGTCAGGGGCTGAATCTGTGCCATTGGTTGCCAATCCACCTGTCCCCCCCTCATCCTCGCACACAGTTCCTCTGCCTGCACATACCCCATCACCACTGGCAATGGGAAAAACAG
>NC_056744.1:1268994431-1268999431 GCF_019279795.1 Protopterus annectens
AAAGGGTATTGGCATATCGGAGGATAACAGTCTGTGTACACATGTGCCAGCCAAACCAGGTACACCTGTACATGTCACTGTACATTATTTTGGGACATGCACATCCCAGGCAATGTCCATGTCAAGGACTATCAAACACAGACATGGCGTGCATTGCAAAGCTATGGCCATACACAATGGTAACCAGGATGTCAGGACAGTTCATACAATACCCATCTGTGTGGGACATTGCAGACACTACACCCCTGTACTACACTGTACACCACTGTCGGGTGGCGTGATGCCAAGGCTTACCCCTCACCCAGCCTTGTACAGCCATCTTGCACAGCCAACCACTACACACCCATGAAGCAATGCACGCATGCATGTCAGTACTGGCACCTTGTGTCTGCATATGGGGTATGATGCTCCCAACCACAGTCACTCCCAGTATAACTCCCATTGGCATACTGACAGATGTCAAACATGTTCACATGCCCTAGCCCATAGAACCTCCGGATATCCCCTGTGGTGCATGTAGCACCTGTGCATTACTGCAGTGTGGCAAACTATGTAGTTTGGGAGTGTATTTGTGGGCCTGGCAAAGAGTGTCAATGTTAGTCCATTAGAGAGTGTGGTTTTGTTGACAATGACATCCGTTCATGTGGACAGCCATGTGTGCTACACCTAATGTATGTCTACTATATCTCTGTTGCAGATGTCGCTCACCAGCACACATATATGTTCTTACAGCACAACACCATGTCAGCTTTGTGGCACATGGAGTAACTGCATGCACTTGTAATAGTAATGACTAGTCAGTCAGGGGTTTGATCCCCTGTACTGGTAGGTGTGTGACAGATGATGCCTAGGTTTTAGTCTCCAAGCCCTTCTCTGATGTACTTTGCCTTTGTCTGTCCCTCCCACACACTCTCTGGTGGATGTGGAGGTATTCACCTGCTCAGCTGCAGGTTTTGTATTGTAAATGATGGTCATGATCAGGTGATGGCCTCTGCACCTATTGCAGTCCTCCTCTAACTGATTGCATGTGGAACGACTGTGATGATGTTCCCATAGCCATTTGCATGAAAACCACAGTACAATATCTAGGAACATCATGTTGGTGTTTGCCCATGACAGTCGCTCTGAGTGGTACCTGGATCTGGTGTTTGGTAAACAGCATCACAGATGATATCTTGATGTTCCTTAAACAACATACACAGTGGGAAATAGCCTAAAGACAGGAGGGTGATGTGCCAGACTACTGCATGTAAGTGTAGCTATGCTTCATTGAGACTACTGCCTGTTTAACAAGTTGTGTGTGGTAATGGCTATTCTGCATGTTTTAAAACTGACAAGACAGTGCTCTGTTTGTGAGGGACCCCCCATCTGTAGGGCCATCTGTGGACTGGTCAGTGTGTGGAACCATTTGTTTCCTGTGTTACTCACTGAACATACATCTGTGGACAGCAGGAGCATAGTGTGAGGATTGCAGCCAGTACATGGTGATAGTGATGAGTTACTGCCATCGCATCCCTGACTGGACATATGTCACATGAAACAGTGGTATGATAGACACTGTCTGAGGTTCTCAGTGACATGCCAATAATGGGCCACTGTTCATAGCTGCAGTCACAAGTCTTCTACGCTTTGGAGAGATGTCATACAATATATATGCATGTGTTGTGCTCCCTCTGCAAATGTATACCATCTGTTGTGTTGGATTGATGGTCATATCTATGCATGCTGTTGTAAGTAATCCTGAATGCTGTTGACTATTACTAAGCCATATCTGTGTTTAAACTGCAGCACCATAGGCTGTATGGGTTTGGAGGTTCTGGCAGAACCTCCTGTCCCACTTCAGCTGGCCATGGCACCGGGCACCAGCCATCTGGAGCCCAGCCTTGGACCTCCACTTCTGTTGGCTCTGCACCACCTTCCGGTGGTACCGCCACTGAGGATGGGGCTTGTCCCCCCTGGGAGCAGGTCCAGACAGGAACATGTCCACTGTCGTACAGTCCCGGACGTGGTGCATAGGGGGCTCAACAAGGGGTTTTGAGGCCAGCTATGCCAGATCAGTGGCAGAGTGTCACATTTACAGGGTGAGACTGCATCTCCTAGACAGCCCCCAGTGCTGCCACGTTTGCAGCTGTGTTGGTGCAGTGGTGGCTGTCCATGGCTGGGGACCTCCGTCCCACTGTTTCCTTATGGGGGATCATGGGCTTGTGAATGCCGAACACCCCTCCCCGTCCAAGGTGTATCCCCCCACATGTGTCATATACCAACCCTGTATGCTGTCTTGTTTGTCATCCTACCCTACCTATCCTCTACGAACATACCTACTCTCCTTCCCCCACATCCCACTCTCACCCTACGGAATCAAAAGGCCAAGCGGTTCCTAGAACAGCATTTGCCCCATACATAGCTGTCCATTTCACACACGTGACCACTGGACACATGTGACCCTTTTAATATGAATCACAACATACTCCAGTTGTCCTCAACCCTGTCTCTCAGGCACACGATCCTAGTATGCACATGACTCCTAAAGGTTCCAGGTACACGTGATGCGGATGACCCCATTGTACACATAACACTACCGGTCCCTCTATGGTTACCCCATTTACCTTTATCATGATGATGATGTCGCACACAGCACCTTGCAAGAGTACTGTTCTCACATAATGATTGGACAGGAACTGTTGTGTTAATGTAAATAACATGCACAGAGTGATGTATATGGCCAGTGTACAAATGTTTGCATGTATGAATGACACGTCTGTCTGAGGGAGTCTTGATATTACATTGGACAACACCACTACATAATACAGGCATTGCTGGTGTTTCCCTTTTCATTCCTTTGTAATGCTTTGTTGTCATATGGGATGCTCCTGATATATCTATCTATCTATATATATATATATATATATATATATATATATATATATATATATATATATGTATGTATCTATATGCTGGACATAAACACTCACACATACATCTACATGATGGAATACATTTCCTATACTGTTGAATGACTGCGCTGGATAATATGTTTGTGATAAGGTTTGATGTCTGTATATCTGCCATGGCTTAGTGGTAAATCACAGTAGCTATGTGTGCAGGGTCCTGGTTTGAGCCTTTCAGAGGTCATTTATTTTGTTGCTGGGCAGAACAAGGCTATTGGATACGGTGTGATTAAGGCCCATTAAAGCAGTTCTGAGGGTGTGTGGGTTTGCACGGTGCTAAGCAGTGCTAACCTCTGGTTACAGTTTCTTACACTCAGCTAGCCTCTACATTGCTTTACCAGTGTAATACTCGCATACTGGTGGCCAAACACGCTTACACCTGCTTGCTCCCACACTTGCAAATGCGCTGCATTTGGTGTTTGCATCTGACACTCACACCCCTGGGTGGGAGTGAAGACTACGATATTACCTTGTGATGTCTATTACATCGGATTACATGTCTACAGTATCGGGAATGGCTGCCCATTAGGCAACAGCATGCCATTCGACTGTACGGAATCCGCAGCCTGTCCAGAGTTTGATTCATATTATTGGTATGTTCCTCTTACAATCTGCACCCATCTGGCTAATACATGGGAACTGACACTCTTCAATACAAACAAGTAATTGGGTTTTGGAACCCACATCCTTCAGCCGAGTCATGCTACTGCATACCTAATATTCTATCATCTTTCAAAGGTTGTCAGTGGAATATGCGCTTTCTGTCCCTATCAGACCTCTCATACAATTGGGGAAAATACAAACTGAATCAGGGACACGGCTTAACAACATCAGGGATACATTTAAATTATTGGTGCTATTAACTTGACACATTGACAGACTCAGAGCATATGAATTCATACACATTTTCTGAAGTAAATAATGTTTATAACTCTTAGTTGTTGTTGTTATTCATTACGTGTAATTCACAACCTTTCCTCCAAATGTCACTAGTTTTAGGAGGGATTAAGTAGGACAGAGTTAGAAACTAAGTCAAAATCAAGGACGTCCCTGGAAATCAGGGACAGTTCAGAGGTATGGTCCCTATTTGTTCCCCCAATGGTTTATGTCCTGTCCAGTGGATGTGCTCTTAGGGGTTGAGAGGTATGGGCGTCAGCTATGCCCATTTCGGAATATTACTTAGATCCCTGGGGTGATCCTAATATGACTGTGCCAGCCAACACCTGCGCACCTAGGCCCATAATTGCATACCCATAGTTCCCCCACCTGCCACTCCTCTACAGCACTCATCCTTACTGTGGGTGCAGGTGGGGTATAAACACACCACTACACACTGCCCACTCTCCCCGTGTCAGGACACATGTCGTACATTGCATCGACCCATAGGTTATCAGGCTTGCACAACCTACTGGTCCATGTACATTTACAGCCTGGTCTGATAAGTCATTATCGGGACTGCCTCAGATCATTAATTTTTGGTGTCCCACAAGCGACATCGATGTCTATGTTTCAAGATTAGACCTGGCAGGTGTCTCCCACTGGTAGTATCCTACCAGTGGTCTGGGAAGCAGTGGTGTGTTTACCTTTATTGTGTGTCTGTATGTCTCACCGGCCTAGCTGGGGGTGGGGTGGGGGGTTGATGCTACATGTTACACATTTGTTTATTGGACCCCTCACCCCCATATGCACGGCCTGTGAACATATGTTACTCGTAACTGCTGTATCATATCCTAGCTATATACATGTGTATATTTGCAGTCGCATATATATATATATATATATATATATATATATATATATATATATATATATATATATATATATATATATTTACATTACTATATACAGATATATCTGTATATGTATGCATACATGTATATTTATATGTTATACACACACATACCTCTACATATATACATCTACATCTGGTTATGCCATATAGATTACACTTTGCTGCAGTGGGACTCATAGTGGGTGTGGCTGCTTGTTGGGCGATGCCTCTGCCCAATTAACACATTCGCTTACATCCCTAGGGCTGTCCATATAGGCCCA
>NC_056744.1:1269001931-1269009431 GCF_019279795.1 Protopterus annectens
TTGTAAACAATGCATATTACAGGTTATAACATAAAATTCTGTGAAGACAAAACAACTTACTTAAAGTGCAAGAATGGTTCTATTATACAATATGCAGCTAAAATACTTAAAGAGAAAGACAGAGGTCTGAGAGAAAGACTAAGGTCAAAAGAGAAGATGGGTTAAATTATCTACAAATAAAAAAGAAAAAAGAAAAAAATATATTCTTCAGTAGGAAGTATTTAGAGAGACTAGACAAAGTATAGTTTAGGAGAAAAATCTATATTTGTAGGTAGCAGAATATATAGTAGCTTATGAGTAGTCTGGGATAAGCAGAGCTAAGTTTAATCAGATGGATAACTGCCTAGTCAGGTTTAGTACAGGGGCACATCCAGTGTGTTCTAAGGTAGAGTTTCAGTCTATTTTTGAAGAGTGATAGAGAGGGAAGAGAGGAAAGGTCACTGGGGAGAAGATTCCAGGTTTTTCTGACAGCATTAGAGAAGAGAGATTCTCCAGCCTTGTTGTTAGGTTTAGAGGTATGTAGAAGATTTTTGTGTGAGGAACGTAGTGATTTCAGATTTGTATATGGAGTGATGAGGGTAGATAGAATAGGAGTAATGGATGGTTTATAAAGAGTTTTATGGGCAATGGTTAGTTGATAGAATTTAATCACATTTTGTAGTTCAAGCCATCCTAGCTGCTTTATATTTATGCAGTGGTGGGTTCTGTAAGGGTTTCCAGTTGCAACTCTAACGATGTTATTGTAGGAAGTTTCCAGTTTGCTGAGGTTATTTTAGAAAGGTTAGTAAAAATAGGTGAGGCATAGAGGAGAGTAGAGATTAGATGAGTGTGAGCTATGGTTGTTCTAGCTGTGGGGGAAAGGTAAGGTTTAATCCTATAGAGGGAGCCAAGTTTTTTGTTGACAGTTTTTATTGTATTGTTGATATGGGTGTTAAAGTTCAGATTGTTATCAATGGTGATACCCAATAGTTTGGTGGTTGACTCAGGTGATATAATGGTACCATTAGTGGATGTAACTGAGAAATCAAGTGGAGAGGACTTGTGAGTCGGACTGAAGAGGAGGAGTTTAGTTTTTTGGGGTTCAAAAGAAGACAACACTGTGTAAACCATTGTTCAACTGTGTTAAATGCCTTCTGGGTAAGAGAGAGGAGTTCATATGTGGATTTGGCTGAGCATATGAGTGTGGAGTCATCAGCATATTGTATGCATGTGGCTTGGGGGATGGCTAGATGAAGGTCGTTAATAAATATTGAGAAGAGGAGCGGTCCTAGTATGGACCCTTGAGGGACACCTAGAGTAACTGGTTGGTGGGTAGAAAGAGTCTTATACCAAATTACTGCTTGTTGTCTTTTGTCTAGGTAGGACTGGAACCATTTTATGGAAGGTGCATCTAAAGATAGGGATTTGAGTATGTTGATGAGAATCTGATGATTGACCATGTCAAATGCTTTGGACAGGTCAGTGAATAGTGCTGAAGAAAGGTTATTAAGTTATATAATACTGGGGTTGCTGTTGATTCCCTTCTCATTCCTTGTGTATGCTTTATTGTTACATTGTTCTTTCTTCATATATATATATATATATATATACATATATATATATATATATATGTATATATATATATATATATATATATATATATATATATATATATATATACATATATATATATATATATATATATATATATATATATATATGTAGATATATTATATATCTGTATATACTTATATACATTTCCAATGTTGGGCACTGCTTAGACCTGCGCAAGTGCACTCAGACTTGCTTACTGGTACTTATATGTGTTTACTGCTGCTTATTTGTGCTTACACCTGCTTACTAGTACCTTATTCATTATGACAGTGCCACTTTGAATGATATTTAAGTTAAATATCTCATGCAATACTCTTATGTCAGTTTTACGGCAAAACGACATTCATTCCTCATGGAAAATTATATGTGCTATTGTTGGGCTCGAACCGTGAATGCCCGTTTGTTAGGCAGATGTTCTAAACACTACATTATTGAGACTTACACTGATTCCGCATGTTTTTCTCTATTTGAATGAATATGATGTGTAAGCTACGCTCAGCGGAGGGCAGTGATGCGCAGACACGCTGCGCTTTGCTTACACCTTCAATATTGCAGCAATTCGAATGTATAATAGGGTCACAGGGACAGGGAATCTAATTGTGAAAGCTCTAGGGACAGGGCTTGACATTTCACTACGTGCTTGTGTGTTTACTACTTCGATTTTATTTCACTGTTTGTGGACACTTGTATGCTTAGCATACATTTCGGTATCCATGGACACTGAATTACTGACTTACTATCAGGGGCGGGCTCTACTAGTAGACATAGTAGGTTTTGCAAGTGTCAGGGCATGTTTACACCTCCGTAGAGCACTTGTACATGCTCCCTGCACTCGCACACGTTTCCTGTGCACGTCCAGGGTGCGGCGGCATGCCCTCATACATATTCATATGGCGCTGCTGCTCCATCTGAAGTGAGGACGCTCGGCGCAAGGCTAAAACCATCCTTGCGCCGAGCTTTTTGAATCCTGGGGTAAGATTAAAATGTGAATACTGTGGTAAAAATGAGATGCTGGTGCTTTTCCACCTACCTGTTAAAAAGAGAGTAATTTTAATGAATAGGTAGTGGAAATTATTTGACAGTTATTAGTGAGGGTAGAAATTTCTTCAGGCATTATAGCTAGTGAGTGGGATAAAATGAAAGTGGAGTTTAAAAATGGGGTAGAAATAAAACAAAAATATATATGATTAAGATGTAACAGAAATGATTTAATGTGTCTGACAAAGATTAACACATTGCAGAATAAGGGGAATTTCAAAGATTTAGAAAGATTGCTGTAAAGCAACTGTGTTTTGATAATAACTACAGAGCTCAAAACTTTTAGCACGACGACTTAGGCAAAAGAAAGTAGAAAGGGTTGTTGCCAAACTTAATAAGCCTATATCAAGAAAAATAACCAGAGATCCTGTAGAAATATTAGATACTTCAGAATTATTAGAAACATTTTTATAAATCAGAGAAATGCAGAAATAAATAAAGCAGACTGATGTAAACATTTATGGATGACTTAAGTACACCAAGGCTAGAGGTAGAAGAGGCTTAAAAATTAACAGTTAATGTAGGAGAAGATGAGATAAAAATGCATGTTTGTCTTAAGTGATCATTGATTAAAGATGTTAACAAATTATGTTAAGTAGGGGTGAATAGACGATTATTTTTGTTTTGTACCAGGACTGTATATAGACAAGGAAGTTAGTTTTGTGTGTTTGTGTGTGTTTGCATGTGTGTGTGTGTGTGTGTGTGTGTGTGTGTGTGTGTGTGTGTGTGTGTGTGTGTGTGTGTGTGTATGTGTACCTGCATGGGCATTGTATTTGTCTGTAGTATATGATGTATGATACAGTGAGTTAAAACAATAATAATAAACCACTCCTGTTACAGAATTTTAAGTACAATTCACTTCAGAAGGCCTCTTAGATTTGATCTAGAATAAACATATGATCAATAATATACAATAATAAAATAAAACAGCAGGGAGAAACATTTCAAATCATGGCTGTTGACTGAATAAATCTATTACTCCATTTAAGCAGTAAGAAACCTGGATGTAAATGTATAATTTTGTTCATTCCAAAAGTCAGATGACAGTAGATTCCAGCTGATCAGGTAACTTTATAAAAACGTACATAAACTGTAGTCCAGTACAGGAATATTGGGTCAATATTGCAAACAGCAGGTAGCTCTATGGTCTCACTGGCAGCCTACTTGTCAAGGGGATACATAAGGCAAATTTAGGAAACAAGGTATGTTTATACTACACAAAGCTGAAATAAATAACAATACTAGGCACATTACTACAAAAAAGTCAATCTGTTACATAATTAGTTCTTATTTGTGTTTTTTTTTTTATTAAACTCCTTTATTGAATTATCACTTGTGACATATGCAAACTTACATTTATATAGAAGTAATCAAACTGTATTAACAAGTTCACATTTATAAACATTATACTTCACATTTATTATTTATTTATTTAAATTTGATGACATTGGAAGTCCACTGGGCCGTAAAGAGTCCATTTTCAGTAGAGGCCTGGGGAGAAAAGCTCCAACAAATTAAAAGTTATATATTACATATTACAAATGAATGACAAAGATTCGTACAGCACAATTTAAAACAATTACAGAAATACATTACAAATTCAGTATAATACATTATGTAATAAGCTCTTAGGGAGTTAAAATTTAAACAGAAGGTAACTGACCTTTTTACAGGTTAGGTAAAACTGAACATTTGCAGAAGAGAGATTTCTGTCAAATAAGCACTTTAAAAGTTAACATTTAAACAAGTAGTTACTAGCCCTTTGCAGGTTAGGCGGACCATTTTGCATGGAGATAGTACCAGAAAATTAGTTATGGAAAGTATGGTACATTAGATAGCATAGAGAAATTCAGTACCCGGCAGAGGCGAGATTGTTTTAGATTGAGATGAAGCAATAAAGTTGGAAAATGTTGATGATTTCAGTGCAGGGTAGAAAGAGAGCAGGTGGCGAGGGTTTTATGTTGGACTGTGACATAGGCAATCCCATTTGGCTGATAGATGAGAGAATAGCTGAGATTTGAAACTGTTATAGTTTGGAAGGTTGTGAAGGTGGGGGGGGTTCCATTGTTTTTCTAAGGAGTAGGACAGTAGTAGGCAGCCAGGAGGGCATGGTGGTTTGTGGACCTGAAGGAGATTTTGGTTTGTGGATCTGTGTTGGCGGTTGGGTATATAGGGTTTTAAGGATGTAGTGAGAGATGGGCAGTTTGTGGTTTAAAGATGAGCTTGTGTGCAATGGTTAGTTGTAGGTAACTGAGGTAGTTGGGGAGTTCAAGTCAACTGAGGGTGAGGAGGGAGTGGCAGGGGTGGGATGTGTTTTTTGAATTGGTTGCAAATTTGCAGATCTTGTGGTAGCAGGATTCAAGTTTGGTTCATAAGCCGAGGTGGAGATTTGTTAACAGAGGGGCACCATACATCAGGGAGGGGAGCAAGAAGGTGGATGCCAGGATTTGATGGGTAGAGGGGCTGAGGAAGCGGTTGTGTCTAGAGAGGAGACCTATCTTTTGGTGGGGTTTTTTGATTGTGGAGTGGATGTGGGTATCAAACTTTAGTTCATCATCAATGATGATGCTGAGAAGCTTGGTGGTGGGAATGATTTCAAGAGGGGTGTTGTTCTGGCTCTGCATGATGAATGAGGCTTTATCAATAATGTAGTTTTTGGTAGGGGAAAAGATCATTAGTTTGGTTTTATTTGCATTAATAGCTAAGTGGTTGGACTGCATCCAGGTTTCAGTTGTGGATAAGGCTAATTGGGTTTTTGCTAGGAGCTCGGAGGGTGAGAAGGCTAAGCAGATGATAGTTGAGTCATCTGCATATTGGATAACAGATAACTCTGGGATGGAGTGTTGAAACTTGTTAATAAACAGGTTAAAGAGTAGAGGGCCAAGAACAGTACCTTGAGGGATGCCTGTGGATGAAGGTAGGAAGGGGGAGGTTGAAGTTTTCCACTGGGCAGCTTATTGGCGGTTGGACAGGTAACTGGAAAACCAGGCTATGGTGGAGGGAGAGAGATGTAGGGTGGAAATTTGGGATATGAGTAGGGTGTGGAAGATGGTGTCAAGGCTTTTGACAAATCTAGGAATAGCGTAGAAACAAATTTGCCTGAATCGCTTTCAATGTTGATGGTTTAAAGAAAGGAAAGAAGGGCAGTCATAGTGAAGTGGCCAGGGCGGAAGCCGTGTTGGGTAAGGGAGAGGAGATTGTTTTGGGTTAGTTGTGTCATTAGTTGTATATGGATGGTTTTCTCTAGAATTTTAGAAAGAGGGGAAAGGATGGCAACAGGCCTGAAGTTGGTGGTGTCAGTATTTTTGCCACCTTTATGGAGGGGGATGATGTAGACATTGCGCCAGATGGAAGGGACATATGATTCTTGTATGGATCTATTTATAAGAATAGAGATGGGATAGGCAATGTTGTCTGCAGATAGTTTGAGGAAGGTAGGTGGAAGATTGTCAGGTGCATTGAGGCATGATTTGAGTTGGAGAAGGGGTCTTTTTATAGTGCTTGTGAGAATGGGAGTAAGACAGAAGGGTGTGGAGGGGGGGTCAGGTGATTGGGGTGGAGGTTGTAGAGGTAGGGACTGGGGTTGGAGGAGGGGGGTTGGAAGGAGGTGGAAAGTTTGGCTATGGAGTCTATGAAGAATGAGTTGAAGTGGAGGTTGTAGAGGTAGGGACTGGGGTTGGAGGAGGGGGGTCGGAAGGAGGTGGAAAGTTTGGCTATGGAGTCTATGAAGAATGAGTTGAACTGGGAGTCTGTGCCAAGGTCGGAGAGGGTGGGATTAGAACAGGGTTTTTTTTTATTACTAGGGTGCAGAATTGATGTGATGGAGTCCTAGAATTTGTTGGGGTTTGTCGAGTGCAAGGACTAGATTTTGGATTAGTGACCTTTGCTAGATATTGCTATATATCATATAGCCTAAGCAACATCACATCTATTTATTCAGTTCCTGCCCTTTTTTTTAAAACAAGAAGCATATTTATTAAACCAATAGTTGCAACATAAGTAACCACACTGAGACAATCCTAGTTGCAAGCATTTTACATCACAAACAATACTGACATACTCCCAATTGCAAACATTATACATATCAGTGTTATCTGTTTCAAACTAAGAAGTTTATAAGGCTGAGGAATCAATTGCAGTATAAGAAACTATGGCCCTTCTTGTTTTACCCACACACAGGTTATTGTTTTTGTAAACAAGTCAGCTTTGTCTGCCAGGATTAGGGAATACACTTAGTCATAAGCAATGAAGTAGTTAGCCAAAAATTGAGATTCCTAATCCTACAATACAAGATATGTCATGTATTACACAAACTAGCACCCTACATATAACATGTAACCAGTTATCCATGGTTTAACTTTGCTCTACACATTCATTTCAAGGGGGTAAGGTAATAATTCTGCAAGCTGTGTATGTGTATATATATATATATATATATATATATATATATATATATATATATATATATATATATATTTATATATATATATATATATATATATATATATATATTCTTTTTTGTGAATGGATTATCTTATGGGTAACTTTCTGTTGTACTGCTGAGGTTATTTTCTTATTTTTACAAATTGCAGGCAGTTGTATTATGCTTTCAGTGAGCTATTATGAGACTGATTAATATATGTTGCAGATTCGTGGTATAGTTATATGTTTTCTCAGTGCACATTTGCAGGATATCCATGTGTGTGTGTGTGTGGGGGTGTGTGTGTGTGTGTGAGTGTACCTATCTATCTATACACACAGAGACACATATACACAGACTAACACAAACATACACACAAAGACACATCTATTTCTATCTAAAAAGCTATATATTTAGCCACATAAACACACACACATACGTATATATGT